>NC_134404.1:21090026-21390026 GCF_038048845.1 Mixophyes fleayi | reverse complement strand
TTCAAGTATATAAATCTGCAAATTGTATGAATGGGGGGGAGCGCATTTGCTATTTTTGGTGGTAAAAGAAGCAGGTAGCACAATTATGTCACACAAATTGCCCCACATTTACCAGTTAGACAGCACAGTCATATGTAAGGAAGAACTCCCCTCAACAATTTCCCCCATTGATTGTGCTATGCAAACTCTTACAATCACCTCTTGAATAGAACCATTGAGGAGCCATGGAGGAGCTGGGAAATTGGAGCCACCAGGTAAAATGATGAACGTGGGCCCTGATTGGACAGACAGTGCCATGAAATCAGGCGTCTCTATCAGTATATACCTGCAGTCGCCAACTGTATGAATCTTATAAAGTGGATCTAATCCTACAGCCCCTCAGACAATGTTGTCTCCTACTTCTGTCCAAGCATCAATCGTAAGCAAAGGGGTCATATACCGGGGCAGAGACCACTAATAGACTTCTATCCGGGGAGACAAAATAAAGTGCGAAAGTCCATGTTCAGTGGAGTTCTCCTTCCTCCATTCTAGGTTACTATTAATTATGCATTAGCCCATGAATAGATGTTGGGATCTCTCTTCAGTGTAAGTGTGGGCACGGTGATTGCATGGAGACTTGGCATAGTGTCTGAATTCACTGTGATAAAGGACACCAGAGCCAATCTCTATGTGTGATGCCATTCTGGTTACGTAGTTTGGGGTTCCTCTTCAGTCACTATTGAAAGACCCACCAGCTTGTATGCTCATGTTCTAAAGGGTGATCAAGGCCAGAATTTGTCTGCACCCGAAGATTAGAGACTGCAAGACCCCTGGGCTAAAAATCAAATTAATACAAATTAAGTATGAAAGTTAAAAATCATTCAGGGTTGAGTAAGTTGAGCAGGAGTCATTTGAAAAAATATATATATATATTGGCGGGTGGGGATGAGGGGGGTTAAATTAAACGTTCTGTCAATATCTATTCTGTACAATAACATTTACCCATGGACTGATAAATTATTCTATGTGTGTTTGTGGTGGATACATTTGAGAAGTGCCACAGTAATGTGTCTCACGACTTAATGATGTCACTGGTTCCTAGTGAATTGATAAGTTAAATATTGGTTCAGTATAGCCTCTAAATTCTGCCTCTAAAATAACTGTCCATGAGCCGGTCCATCCCAACAAAATAACAAACGCTGCGGTGCACGAATTGCATGTTTGTCAATCTGAACTACACATACATTTGTCTTACGCTCAGTAGCTACCCAATGAATAAATCAATACGCAACTAGATTGCTACGGACTTTGAAGATACAAGTTCCTTCCGATTTATTTGGGTGAAGCTGCCCAAGACCCACAAAGCTGCTAGGCCCCATAGTCATTGCATGGGTCGCTATGGCTACCATTAGGCTTTGCTTGCTATGGGTAACGTCATGGCACAAAATGGCTGCCTAACTGCCTGTAGGTGACAGATTCTTTATAAATTAAGATTACAATGGTCGGAGAACATCAGAGGAGCTTAAAAATTAAGTAAGCAGAGGATTGTGACTGGGGCTTTAAATGTCCTCTCTTGTGTCATTGACATTGTAAATGAACCTGTACCTGCAGCTCCAGAATTACATTTAAACAGCTGGTGGACATAATACTCCCGTCAGTTAGCATTCATAAAGATAAATATTAATGAATATGCAGCATTCCTGGGGACAGAATGTGTTTCTACCCCAAACACAGGGTTATATAATGGCAGATTTACCCAGGGACACCTGAGATTATATACACAGCCTTAATACACATCAATATAATCAAAATAATAACAATTGGTTCATTTAGTTGACCCACAACAAATAGCCATATTTGTTCACATACAATAAAATACTTATGGGTCTATATGTTTGCATCCCAACACCAGTTAGAGAGCAACAAACTCTAAGGGGTAGATTACATTAGCCACGTTGTTCTTAAGAACTACGCGGTCCGTGCATTCTTACTGTTACTATAGTAATTTCGGATTATTGCTCGCGGTTCACAGCAGTAAGGGTAATAGAGCGCAGCTATTAACGTAGTAATGGTAAATTGTGCACGGGCCCCATTATTCTAAGGAACAACGCGGGGAATTGAATCTGCCCCTAAGATTCTCGCTTTTATTTAAAATATTATACAACAAAACTGTAAAACTAACTAAACACGTCACAATTTTTAAGATGGGACTTATGTGCCGTCGTACCAGTATGAGGATCCAATTTTCTACAATGCTGCTCAATTCCACCAACTACAGTTAAGTTAAGAGAGTATCTCGGCATAAGGCATCAGTCACCAGCCAGGTTGGTATCGCCATTCACAACATTCCACCCAAACCAACAGTGTTATAAATGGATACTTCTTAATATAACAGACAATGCTGTGTCAATGAAGAGTCACTATGATGTCAGATGAGGCCTAAACGCACTTTTCCATAATGATTTGCGCACACGCAAATAGCACTGCATAGCAAACAATAACACGAAATAAGACTTTGACATGAGCCCTAAAAACACAAAAATACTCCATAAAGTGCAACAGACATATAAATACACTATTATCCATGTAATAATATCATTAAATACATGTTTTTAGTGTGTTGCATGTAACCATATCTCATCGTTACATTTCAAGTCTTTCCTGCAGATGTGACAATATTTACATGAGGAATCCTAGGAGGGAGACACCAAACAAGCTGCAGTTACAGACCTGTATTCACGCCAAAGCCTACGGATTTGCTTTGCCGTTTCGGTGATGTATGAATGTCTCCGCTGTCTAAGTCTTCACTCTTGACACTAATTGCAGGGTGGGGAGGCAGTATCCAAAATAGCCAATGCTGCGCCAGGAGACAAACGAAATGAAACTGTTGCTTCCGCACCATTCCCAACAGGAAACGCAACTTTTCTTTTCCTGAAAAGAGTCTGGTTAGGTCACGTAAAAATAGACAAACTCTTCTTTAAAGCAACTTGGAAGCCAAAAAAAAAAAAGTTGTGTTTTTAAAGATGGCCTTCGCGTCCCACGTCCAGTCTGCCAGGTATTAAAAGATCGAGAAAATCCTTCCCTAAAATAAAAAGTAAAAACATTCTTGTGCGTCCGTGTAAAAGATGTACTTTTGCAAGAATATTTACATGCCCAAAAAAAAAAAAATGAGCCCGTCACCTGGACGCAAGATCATTGGCAGGTATTATTTACAAACTGTGTTTTTGTTCTCCGCAACTTTGGTCAATAGCAGATTACTGTGTCTCAGACGAGTTTATTAAAACCAGAAAGGTTGAAAGAGAAAAAAAAAAAAAAGACTTCCTGACTTCCAAGTTTGCAGACCAAATAAAAAAAAAAAAGTTAAGAATTTTCCTGTTTAGCCCAGAATGGTTTTCTCTCCTGAAGCTCAAGCCGAGAAGATAGACAAAAGAAACTGATTTGATCGAGCTCTGCCAAGTCTTGCCTTTTCCCCCCCTTCTCAATACACGGTCTCTTTCTCTCTCCCAGCATGGCAATGTTCCCAATTCCAAGCAGCCTTGGCGAAGCTCCAACGTGTGCCAGCCTGCTTGAGTCCTCCTTTCCCAAAAGATGCCCTTTGCGGATCAGTTCATATATTAAAACGAGAGAGAGAGGGATCCCCCCCACACACACACACACAAAGGATGAAAAACAAATAATAAAAAAAAATAGAAACGCCTGGAAAATGTGAATCGATTACCAAATGTTGTATTGACGAACCTCCCATCAGCCAAAACACACCTGATTCCTGCCGAAAAGACTCGGATGTGTCGCAGCGGCCAGATATGATTTTTAATAGGCTGTTAATGTACTGTTTGGAGCCATTTGTTATTCAGTGATAAGATATCTGTTCTGTGTCTGGAAATGTCCGCATGCGACACAACCTGCTGTAAGCCAAAAAATCTTTTGGGGGAGGAGGAGAGAGAAAGAGAGAGGGGTGTGCGTGTGTGTTCAACTTTAACAAGTGCCACATACTTCATGGAATCTTCTTTGGGGTTGTGAGCTGTAGAGAATCGTTGGGAGGATTGTATATGGGGAGGGGGGGGGCTGATTTTTAATTAGTGGTAATAAGTTCAGCGTGGTATTATTTACAGATGTCTGTGTCTAGAAAACAATTAAGAAAATGCACAAGTGCAGGAAAACTTGGCATCGCAAGTAATTGACGCAACATTTCTGATAAAACACAGAAACAATAAAATGGACAATATGGCAATTTTTTTTTCCAAAAAATGAAAAAAATTTATATATATCGTCATTTAAACAAAAAGAAATGGAATATATATATATTTCTTAAATTGTCAAAGGCTACGTACACACTAGCATTAACATTATGTAAGATAAGCGCATGTAAATGGATGTGAAAATATAAGTATTTATAAATATTTGAGGTTTTACGCGAGTTTAACTTGCATTACAATACAGTCTGATTTTTTCTTCTAATGCTCCCGACACCCTCTCAGTATGTCTGACGCGCATTAATCTCAATGTAAGCATCTCGCGAACGCTTTGGTTCGCTGTTAAGAACTGTTATGTGTAGAAATGCAGATCAAGCAGCTTAATAAACTAAACGCAAACATTTTACCATGAGATAAAAAAATGTAACACAAAAGTATACACTCCCCTCTGCAGACTCACAAACACTGTTACCATTCTCACTGCTGTGCAAATGGAAATAAATATTTATTAAGTTACAGAAACAGACTGCGCTACAAGTGTGTTTATTTATTTTACATTTTCTCTATGTCATTTTCACATCAATTGAGATTTGTCAACACCTTATTATCAGCGGATTTGCCAACAAATTATACACAACAAGTCCTCGATGCTGAATATTGAGAAAAAAAAAAGCAGTCTCTAAAGGTATTTAATCTAGAGATGCTCAGGCTCGGAACCGAACACACCCGAACTTAGGGGACTTTCGCGTGCCCTCGGAATGGAAAATGAGGCAAAACGTCATTGTTAAGTCGTCGGATCTCGAATCTCGCGATTTTTGGATTCCCTTTTAAGACCCAACATAACGGTGGGTGGGAGTTAGGGCGGACCCAAGGACAATTCCATCTTGCACCATTTTTCTTTTCTGCCACTGCTGTGTGCCAATGTGTCCTAGATGTGCTAGGAACTGCTGTGTGTTTTAGTCATTGATCTGTCGCTTATCATCCAGCCAGGTCGCTGCAGTCATTGCTTGAAAGTGTATGAGAATAATATTGTGACCTGTGAGGTGGTCAAATTTGACTGCAAATGAAATTAGTATTATTGAGGTTAATAATAATGTAGGAACAAAAAAAGAGCAAAAAATCTGTGATTTTAGCAAATTTTAGGATTTTTTCTAAAAAATCCAAAACCAAAACACACGAGGGTGGTTTTGCCAAACCAAAACACGAAGCTGATCCAGATCCAGATCCAAAACCAAAACCAGTTCACGGGGATCAGTGAGCATCTCTAATTTAATTATGTGCAAACACAACTATTTCTCCATGCAATGCCTTAGAATAGGATTGTCCAACCCGCGGCCCGCAGGCCGCATGCGGCCCAACACGCCTGTAAATGTGGCCCAGAAGGACTTTTGGTTGTGGCAAGGGGGCAGCGCTGTTAATGGAAAAAAAAATCCTGCAAAAAAAAAGAAGAGAAAATATTTACCTCGCAGTCACGTGGTAACGTCAGCTGGTACTCTGGCTCCCTCCCTTGTCTCCTCCTCCATGCGGTGCTCGCAGTGAATGTCGGGACATCACGCCCAACATCCATTGCGGAGCGCAGCACAGAGGAGACACCCGCGCGAGAAGAACAATCAGCAGCACAGAATTGGAGAGGAGAAGAGAAGAGAAGAGGACAGAAGAACAAAGGTAAGTTAAGGGGGATTTTTTTTATTATTTCAAGAGACGCTGACAAGTGAATAAAAGTCACCTGGTCCTGGAGCATCATGGACTTTATTTCCCTGCTACATACTTCTACTTGTATTACTAATGGGGCATTATATATTATTCTCTTTGGCCCATTATAAGTTGTTATCCCTTAACTAACATAGTGGTGTAATTATCAAAACAGGTGACAATTTGGGGTCACGGTGGTGTATATGTCAGGTACCGCAGGCCTGGTCAGGGCACCCTGATATACAATGCCTGGCTTAAATGCACTATATTTATATTGCATCAAAACAATACAAAAAGTGATTATAGTATAATAACTAGAGAGGATTTTTTGAACAGGGCGATTGAAAGGTAAGTATAGGGGGATTTGAAAAAAAGTGATATATATATATATATCACTTTTTTTCTCATATATATATATATATATATATCTTAACTATGTCTTCAATGGTTTTTTGGATGATCAGCTATCGTTATTGTTAGTGTATCTTATGTGCGGCCCAAACCAACTCGTCGTCTTCCAATGTGGCCCAGGGAAGCTAAAAGATTGGACACCCCTGCCTTAGAAGGTGCCCTGTTGCAAATTTTCTACAGGACACAGCTGGATTTTGGGTCCCTTCAAAATCGATTTTGGCACCAGCCCCTTCATCAACATGGGGAGAATATTGTGGTAGATCTTGTCAATCACCCATTATCTACTATGACCCTACACGGCTTAGTATGTTGACAGCAGAGAGCAATCTTTAGCTTGTCATAGAAAGGATATATTAATCAATTTTCAAAACAAAACAAACTATATGCGGTATTACCCACTTCCTGGCACAAACTCAGAGAGGCTGATTTATTAAGGAAAGGAAAGCAAAAAAAAAAAAAGAGTTACTTTGCAAAACCATGTTGCATTGTCTTACATTCCTTTATGAATCAGGCCCAAAATGTGGGAATGTAAAAGAAATACCAAATGGTTTTGTACTATACCCACATACTAATTTGTGGACTGAAATTCATGAAAATGCAGCTTAACTTACTAGGAACTACTGCTGTCATTTTTAATTGGAATCTATCACTGTAGTGGCAGGAAATCTATTTGTTGATTACGCGAGTGAAAATTGTACCCTTTTTTCGCTTAGTGCCAGTAAAATTACAGGACGGTTGGCAAACACTGTGGTAGTGTCTAGCAATGTCTTCCATATGCAACTCAATATATGCCTACTCCACGCTCAGGATGGACTCCTGCTGATTTGTCACCTGCATAAACTCAGCCACATCAGCAACTGAAAAATCATCTTGTGACTTCCAGTCTGATATTCATTTAACACCTGATTTTTTTCGTCCTTTATTAGGTTTCCGACTTCTTAACGCACCGTTGTATTGTTGCACCATGTGAGCGCGTCCCTCTATTATTGGCGGTGGTGTGGTGTATGTGCCTGCATTCTTTACTTCTATTATTTTATTGCACAAAGCGGTTTCATGTTTTTTTATTGTGTGTTATGACTAATGAAGCACTTGTTTAATAGTGTCCAGTTATGTCCAGGTCTTGTTGAGTTTTCTTGCAGTGTTACTGAGTATTGATGAAAACTTAAGTACACAAAACGTATCTCACTGAAAAATATCTCTTGAACCTGGGGCAGAGTTTTGGAGGGAAGGTCTGGTAACTTTTGACCTGGGAAAGAAAAAAGGTGGTCCAGGCTCTTCTACAAGTGTGCCGAAACAGAACAATGGCCATTGACTAAACTTTAGGGACAGGTGTGTTTAATGTGGACGTTGGTTTACATGCAGTAAACACAGCCTCTTTGAAAAAAAATGTTGGCTGTAGTACAGGAGTTGCGTTCACTTTAGTAACACAGATTTAAAGTCCCGCCCAGTTTCCACCGCCAGCGTTGGGCGACATCTCTCTCCCTCGGCTGGCCGTACACGGCTGCAAACTGATAATTCTGGCAATGATACCTGAATTCTTTGTGATATTTATTCAACAATGTGCTGTAAACATTCACTCAGTTGCTGCAGAGTTGTTGGTTGCACATTCATGCTGCGAATCTCCCGTTCCACCACATCCCAATGGTGCTCTATTGGATTAAGCAACAATACTCAAGTAGGGTACGACAATTAAATAATGCTGCGTTGGAATTATGGGACCTACTGTGTGACAAGAAAACATCCCCCCAGATGACTACACCACCACTACCAGCCTAGCAGAACGGATCCATGAATTCATGTTGCTTACACCAAATTCTGACCCTGCTCTCTGCACGTTGCAGAAGAAATCGAGATTAGTCAGACCAGGAGACATTTTTCCAATACTCTACGGCCCATTTTTGTTGAGCCTGTGCTCATATTCTCCTTTGCCTGTGTCATTAACAAAGTGCTTTCACCCACAAAATTGTCGATCAGCGGATGTTATAGGTTTTTTTCTTACACACCATTCTCTGTAAACTCGAGAGTCTGTCGTACATGAAAATCCCTGATCAGCAGTTTCTGAGATTTTCAATCTCCCCCTCTGGCACCAACAATCATTCTATGGTCAAAGTCAAATTAGATCACATTACTTCTGGTGTTTGGTCTGAACAACAACTGAACCTCTTGACCCTGGCTGCATGCTTTTATGCATTTAGTTGTTGCCACATAATTGGCTGATTAAATATTTGCATGAAGCAGGTCTACCTAATTAAGTGGCCAAATATATATATATTGCAAAGAGGAAATTTAGAGGTGGCGGAGTGGGAACAGTGAATGGAATTCAATAGTGTTATAATGAAGGCAGTAGAGGTGGTGGTATGACATACCCTGTATACAAACCCACTTCCACCACTCACTGTGCATTATATATATATATATATATATATATATATACACACACACACACACACACATTTTAAATACATCATGCTAACAATTAAAGTATGAAGTATGTATACTTAAAAAGTGAAGATGTATATTTAGACTATATAAAGTTACCATCAGCAGTTTGACAAGTTTAAAAGTAAAGTCGGGTGATGCATTTTTACAGGCAGTATTTTTTAAATAGTTACAGACACTAAAAATAATTAGATAATTTTGTACATTACTCAGTGGTGGTTCATGGTAGTTAATTTCATATAAACCATTATGATTAGTCTTTATAACTGGTCTTCACCTGGCCTTCATGTCATTCAACTTTTCTGTAGCAGACGCAAAGGAACAAGATCATCAAATTAAATTACTGCCTGCATCAAAGCAAAGAGCACACACAGAAACATTGCAAAGATGATGGTGTCCAAAGGCTGATTACAGTACACAAAATATACATACTTATCTCTATACCGCACACTCCTCATCCATCTTCCTAATTCATATGTACTTCCACACCACTACACCGCTCACTCCTAATCCATACATACTCCCACACCACTACAACACTCACTCCTAATCCATACCTACTCCCACACCACTACACCGCTTACTCCTAATCCATACCTACTCCCACACCACTACACCGCTTACTCCTAATCCATACCTACTCCCACACCACTACACCGCTTACTCCTAATCCATACCTACTCCCACACCACTACACCGCTTACTCCTAATCCATACCTACTCCCACACAACTACACCGCTCACTCCTAATCCATACCTACTCCCACACTACTACACCGCTCACTCCTAATCCATACATACTCCCACACCACTACAACACTCACTCCTAATCCATACCTACTCCCACACCACTACACCGCTTACTCCTAATCCATACCTACTCCCACACCACTACACCGCTTACTCCTAATCCATACCTACTCCCACACAACTACACCGCTCACTCCTAATCCATACATACTCCCACACCACTACACCGCTTACTCCTAATCCATACGCACTCCCACACTACTACAGTGCTCACTCCTAATCCATATGTACTCCCACACCACTACAACGCTCACTCCTAATCCATACCTGCTCCCACACCACTACAACGCTCACTCCTAATCCATACATACTCCCATACCACTACAACGCTCACTCATAATCCTTACATACTCTCACACCACTACAACGCTCACTCCTAATCCATACATACTCCCACACTACTACACCGCTCACTCCTAATCCATACATACTCCCACATCACTACACCGCTCACTCCTAATCCATACATACTCCCACACCACTACAACGCTCACTCCTAATCCATACCTACTCCCACACCACTACACCGCTCACTCCTAATCCATACATACTCCCACACCACTACATCGCTCACATCTAATCCATACATACTCCCACACCACTACACCGCTCACTCCTAATCCATACATACTCCCACACCACTACACCGCTCACTCCTAATCCATACCTACTCCCACACCACTACATCGCTCACATCTAATCCATACCTACTCCCACACCACTACATCGCTCACATCTAATCCATACCTACTCCCACACCACTACACCGCTCACTCCTAAAGCACATATACTAGGAATTAGTGACATCACTAAAATGTGTTCATTAAATCTGACATGTTTATGAGGTACTGGACCTTAGTTAATCGGCTGTGTATGTACTCATGAATATTACATTAGCCCTTCCAATGTATATCTCCACTATGTAAAGGTGATAAATTCACTGCAATGGAAAAAAGAAACAATCTTATGTGAAAGCTCAATGTTGTTTCAAATAGGGGAACCAATCTTTCAAAATAATCAAAATAATCAATTTCACATCTCCGTCCATTACAAACAGCTGAATCCCATTTCATATCTTTAGAACACAATGCAGTCATTAGAGCTACTGTGACATCACTGACCCTACACATATGTAGGCTTCAACCAATCCATTGACAAAATTATTGACACCCTCGATTTATATTTGGTAGCACAGCCTTTTGTCAAAATAACTGCAATCACATGATTGCTATATCCATGGATGAGCTTCCTGCACCTCTCTATTGGTAGTTTGGTTCTGTCTTCATGTGCAAACTGCTGCAGTTCCCCTAGATCCGATGTTTCCTTCTCCCAATTGCTGATTTCAGATCTCTCCACATGTGATCTATGAGATTTTCATCTGAACGCATTGCTGGCTACTTCAGGACAGTCCAACATCTTGTGTTGAGCCATTCCTGGCTGTTTTGTCACAATTTACACTGGAAATATGGAAGTATTCCAGCTAGCAGTTGACGCTACAGATCCAATAGGCGTCTATTCACCAAGGAGACCCCGCAAGGAGGTTTGGTCTTAACTTCGTTGGACGTTCAGGTCGCGGTTCTCAGAGCCAATCGCTAGCGACATAGCTGGAGTCACAGACAGAGTGTAGTGGACTAGCCCAGACCGTACCGGGAGATCAAGCAATGCCAGAAACGTAAAGCAGAATAATAGTCAGGGTAGTTGAGATCAAACCAGGAATCCAAAGGGAACCAGAATTGCAAACCAGAAGAATGATCAAGAGTAAGCAAGTCGACAACATGAAGTCCAAAATAGAGAATTCAACTGTGCAGATACTGACAAAAACAGACCAACAACTGATCCAATACTCCGACACTGTATCAGTGCCAGAGTCTTCTTAAATAGTCGGTACTAAGCAATTTTCGACAGTCACTGGCGTCAACCCAGTTTGTTTTTTGAAAATTTGCGGGGATGGCGCATGACATGTTTGAAGCGTGTTTAGGGTCATTGTCCTGCTGGAAGACCCATGGCATTTGCCGAAGACCAAACTTTCTGACACTGGGTTTAACAATGTGCTCCAAGCACATTTTCAAAGCACCCAGTGTCAGATATAGCGCAGCAACCCCAAAACATCACTGAACCTGATCCATATTTCACTGTAGTGAAGGTTTTATTTTCCTCAACGCTTAATTTAAAGCTTAATTTTGCTTTCTGTAAACATAGGGATGACGTGCTTTATCGAAAAGCTCTAATTTGGCCTCATCTGTCCACATTTTCCCAGAAGGAATTTGGCTTGACCAGGTGTGTTTTGACAAACGCAACTCCAGCCAGGCTCTTATGTCTCTCTATCTCTCAGCAGAGGGACCCTCCTGTGCCTCCTACCATATAACCCCCTTTCATTGAGTTGGCGACGAATGGTTGAAACTGGCATAACTTGTGTATAAAGATCAGCTTGGATCTGTTCGGCAGTTGATAAAGGTGCTTTCTCGAGCTGCAAGTTTTATCTTGTGGTCACGTCAAGGAAGGGTTACAGTCTCATTGGCCTTAAACATCCTAATAAACTTACAAAAGGTGGAAATGGGAACATCAAGATCTCTGGAGATTGATCTGCAGCCTTGAGATTGTCCATGGTTACCTCCATTCTTCTCTGTGACTTCTACAGACAATCCTCCGGCTTTCATTCTTTTCTCCATTCCATCATCATCACCATTTCTTTATATAGCGCCACTGATTCCGCAGCGCTGTACAGAGAACTCACTCACATCAGTCCCTGCCCCATTGGAGCTTACAGTCTTAATTTCCTAACACACAGACACAGACAGACATAGAAAGAAAGAGACTAGGGTCAATTTGATAGCAGCCAATTAACCTACCAGTATGTTTTTGGAGTGTGGGAGGAAACCGGAGCACCCGGAGAAAACCCACGCAAACACGGGAAGAACATACACACTCCACACAGATAAGGCCATGGTCGGTAATTGAACTCATGATCCCAGTGTTGTAAGGCAGAAGTGCTAACCACTAAGCCACCGTGCATTACACAGTGACACAAAACAAATGTCCTTTTCCGTACTTATGTTCATTTACTGAGAGATTTTTATTTTGCAGTGAAGGAGAATCACCTGCTTGAAAGTAAAGATATTTCTAACTGCATATAAATGCTGTCAATCATTTTCTCCGGTCCATTTAAGGGTTTCTGTTTGGAATTAGGTACAACTCAGTAAATGTTTACTGTTTTGTGTTTTATTCCACTGCAAACCAATGAAATAAATTTGTGGATACCAAAATATTTTTTAATTGCAACAATTTTCTGATTGAGATGGTGCATTATTAGACAAAACTTCAAGGGTGGCCTATTAATTTATTTTTTGCCACAACAGACCTGGACATTTATTAACATCAAATATTAAATCGATCCTTAAATAATTTTTGCTGCAAAATAAGTCTGAAATACAGCAGTTAGTGCTGCATCCGATGACTGCAGACATTATAATAGAAGGTGAAAATAAATTACATGCCACAATTTTGATGAGGTTCAATGGCACAATGATGATATGCAGCCTTCAGCCGGCAAAATGCACAAAGCTTAATAATGCTTCATTTACACATCTGGCAAAGAGTAATAAGATTGATGTAATCGAAATGCAAATTATGTTCACGTTGAATATTCCTAGGAGACCGCCATTGTCATTTACTGGAGTGGAGGCAGAAAGAGGAAGAGCGCGATCTGGCATCTCTCTCCTCCGCATCAACGCAGCTGACTCTCTCCAAACACCCTTTACACAATTCTAGTCTGTTACTCATGTCTTGATACTAAGAATCTGCAGATCTGAAACAAGTGACTTCTAGCCTCTTTCTATTCATCTTGCTACATTGCTTCTGGTGCCACAAAAAGATAAAAGATTCTCAAGAAAAAGCAATTAAAGAAGCAGGAAATCAATTAATTGAAATATAATACCCTAGGATCAGCACCCATCAGATCCTGATTAATGCAAATAGGCAGATCATGTTGAAAGAGCAAGAGGAGAATAGGAAAATAAAACGCCCCTTTCATGGGATTTCAATGTAGAGATTTTTTTAAGGACTAGAACAAATTAGCAGGATGGTAAAATCTGAAAAGCTGTATTTGATTTGACTGTACCGTTTACTACCATCTTAATCAACCTGACAATAGAGTGTAGAGATTCCAATAGTGCTGTCTGAATAGGTTTTAATTTATGGAATATGTTCTTGGCAGCTGACATTTAGCGGCGTAATGGTCAAACAGTTTCATTGATTTTAGGAAGTGCACTTGTAATCAGAATTCAACACCTCGGCCGCTCAGACAGATACTGTGCTCCTAATGCTAATTATAGGATGTATGGTTTTTAAGCGATTAAAAATTGTTTAGGAAATCTAATTAGAAATAAGAAAATATTAGAGTTTATTCTCAATATGTTTTTCTATGAATATTCAGTGAATAAATGATTTAAAGTTGCATAGTATCAAAGATCCTAACTCTTATAATCATTATTGGGCCACAATGGAACAGGGGGCGAGGTTTGACCATGTAACTATAAACCGATCAATCACAGCACTAACACCACCTGCCTAATATTGTGTAGGTTCCATTTGTGCAGTCAAAACAGCTCTGACTCATAGAGTCATGGACTACACAAGACCTCTGAAGGTGTCCTGTGGTATCTGGCACTATGATGTTAGCAGAAGATAGCTGAAGTCCTGTAAGTTGTGAGGTGGGGTCTCCATGGCTCGGACTTGTATTTCCAGCACATCCCACAGATGCTCGATCGGATTGAGATCTGGGGAATTCGGAGGCCAAGTCAACATCTTGAACTCTTGGTCATGTCAGCAAACCATTCCTGAACAATTTTTGCAGTATGGAAGAGCGCATTTTCCTGCTAAAAGAGGCCACTACAATCAGGGAATACCGTTGCCATGAAGGGGTGTACTTGGTCTGCAACAATGTTCAGGTAGGTGGTACATGTCAAAGTAACATCCACATGTATACCAGGACACAAGACTTTCCAGCAGAGCATCACGCGCTGCTTCCATCAACTTGCCTTCTTCCCATAGTGCAGCCTGGTGCCATCTCTTTCCCAGCTAAATGACGCACACGCACACAGATGGCCTCACGGCATGAAAGAAAACGGGATTTATCAGACCAGGCCACCTTCTTCCATTGCTCCATGGTCCAGTTCTGGCGCTCACATGCCCGTTGTAGGCGCTTTTGGCATTGGACAGGGGTCAGCATAGGCTATGCAGCCCGATCCGCAGCAAGCTGCGACGCACTGTGTTCTGACACCTTTCTATCATAGCCATCACAATTTGACCCTTGTCAAAGTCGCTCAGATCCTTACACTTGCCCATTTATCTTGCTTCCATCACATTAACATAAAAATCTGACTATTCACTTGCTGACTAATATATCCCACCTCTTGACAGGTGCCATTGTAATGAGATAATCAATGTTATTCACGTCACTTGTCAGCATTTTTAGTATTTGGCTGATCAGTGTATATGTATACTGGAGGCAACAGGTGCAACAGGCGAATGGGTGAGATCAATGTAAATGAGGGAGGCTGGCTCTGGGCATGGTGGTATTTTTGGGCAGAGGGTGGCAGAGAGTGCCTTACCTTGGCAATGAAGCTATTGGCCAGTAAATATCACAGTCTCAGGCTGAACCTGCGTAATACACTGGGCAATATAGGATTGTCGATGAGTTAGAGGAGACTATATTTGTCTGGGATCAGGGATAAGGGAACCAGGTCCGCTCCTTGCACTCAGCCAATGACCGTTGCCTCTCCTCCACTCTGATTACCTCTTCCCACTCTAGAATCCAGGACTTCTCCCAAGCTGCCCCCCTGCACTGGAACGACCTCCTTTGCTCCATCCGTCTCTCTCCCAACCTGTGCTCCTTCAAACGGGCAATTAAAACCCACCTGTTCCTTAAAGCCTACCAACCATCCACCTAACCCCTCATCCACTCTTCTCGTTCTCCCTCTCTCCCCTGGCCCCTCTCTTCTCTCCCCCTGCTTCACTGGCTCCCTTTCGTGCCTGTTTTTGTTTCACCCTCCCTTAGGTTGTAAGCTCGTATGAGCAGGGCCACCCCTCCCCTCCTGTCTCCATACCGGTTCTTCTGCTCTGTCTTCACTCCATATGTCCCCCTGGAGTTCCTGAAGCATTGGTACTTTGTGTATATTGTTCTGTACTTTGTCACCCTGTTTTGTACTACTGTTTCTACTGTGTACGGCGCTGCGGAAACCTTGTGGAGCTCAACAAATAACTGATAATAATAATAATAATAACCAGGGCCCACAGCTCACTAGTTCCAACTCTGCTGTTAGGAATGTGTTTTGTAGCCGTATTATTTGCACCAGATACAGGACGGTGTAAGTGCCGACTGATAGTGATGACAGTTGCATATACATGACGCTACACGTATTCGCAAATAATTTTGCACCCCTGGAAGTCTTGCCCCCCACCCCCAAAAATGTTTTTTCCGCCCTAGTTAGCCTATTGGATAATCAGGCTCCGTTTGTACGTCCTTGTACACAATAAGCTTAATTTCTTATTATTATTTCCCTTATGCCTCTTGAATGGTTCGGCTTGTATATGTTTTATGTGCTATGCTCTATTTATATGGGGCCATAAATATAAAGCAGGTTTGCTGTACTTTTTTTGTCTGCTTTTCTTACATATTGATATTATTCTGAATGTCTTTGTCCACTTAGAAAAAGATGAAAAATGTAACAGTTTGTTCAACTTTACATTCATCAACATCTTCACACGGCCCCGGGCAGCGGCACGTAATATAATCAGCTATATTGCACACTGTCTGCCGCTTCCCTTAATGGACAGCTGAGAAGAAGAACCGACGGCAGCAATTTCTCATCTTTTTGTTATAGGAATTTCTGCCACTGTCTGCCTATTAATCCTGGGGTACAGTGGGGGACGTGTCATTCTTTTGCTGCTAGAACAGAGGATTTTCATTACTATGGAATTTTACAGTCCAGAACTGCCCTCTGGGAAATATCATCATGGCAGCCTCCTGTCAGCAATGCTTTCGATTGTTGGACTGGTGTAAGCCAATATGAATATAAATACAAGATGTGCTCTAGGAAGGATTTTAAAAATAAGCGTTTAATGCTGTTGTGTTCGAACTGTGCAACCTGCCAATTTCCTATAAAGTTTCCTATCAAGGTCGTACAACAAAAACACTCATTGCCATCTCATGGGGAGGGGGACGATATGATATACGGGCCGGGCAAACGGTGGATCATGACTGCAGGATGAAACTTTAAACACACATAAGACATTTGAAGCAATTAGAATTCCTGAAATAATTTGCTGCAACATGTGCATTATGTTATACAATCATTTTATAAATCCAGTGCAAACGAAAAAAATCTCTATTTAATAAAGTAAAGTATTACACGTCTATGGATATTGGTTGAGGTTAAGAAAATATCTGCAAACACTGTGCATAGAAGATGGCTCCATTTGCATAAGCGAGGAAAGCAATTATTTGACATTAATACATATTAAAGAATGTATATTACTGAGAACAATAATATACATAAAATAGCTGGAGTGTTAATTAATACTTGCAACTAAATAAGTATATCTTGATATTTTACACCTATGCATCAGGTTGCCATGTTAGGAAGGAGGTGCAGGTATACAGTGACTGACAGCTTTTCAGACTTGCTTTGCAGAAAAGCACTATGTACATTGACTGATGTCACAGCAACACCATCTTTGCTTTTTTTAATATGTATCACATCGAATCTAGTCACAGAAAGGGAAGAATAGGAGTGAGAACCAGAGTCAGGGTGAGAGTAGAGGGAACAAGTGACGGGGTGAGAGGAGAGAGAACCAGAGACGGGGTGAGAGGAAAGGGAACCAGAGACGGGGTAAGAGGAAAGGGAACCAGAGACGGGGTAAGAGGAGAGAGAACCAGAGATGGGGTGAGACGAGAGAACAAGAGACAGGGTAAAAAGGAGTGAGATCCAGAGTCAGGATGAGAGTAGAGGGAACCAGTGACGGGGTGAGAGGAGAGAGAACCAGAGACGGGGTGAGAGGAGAGAGAACCAGAGACGGGGTGAGAGGAGAGAGAACCAGAGACGGGGTGAGAAGAGAGAACCAGAGACGGGGTGAGAAGAGAGAACCAGAGAAGGGGTGTGAGAAGAGAGAACCAGAGACGGGGTGTGAGAAGAGAGAACCAGAGACGGGGTGTGAGAAGAGAGAACCAGAGACGGGGTGAGAAGAGAGAACCAGAGACGGGGTGAGAAGAGAGAACCAGAGACGGGGTGAGAAGAGAGAACCAGAGACGGGGTGAGAAGAGAGAACCAGAGACGTGGTGAGAAGAGAGAACAAGAGATGTGGTAAGAGGAGAGGGAACCAGAGACGTGGTGAGAGTAGAGGGAACCAGAGTCGGGGTGAGAGGAGAGGGAACTAGAGTCGGGGTGAGAGGAGAGGGAACCAGAGACGGGGTAAGAGAAGAGAGAACCAGAAACGGGATAAGAGGAGAGGGAACCGGAGATGGGGTGAGAAGAGAGAACAAAAGACAGGGTAAGAGGAGAGAGAACCAGAGACGGGG
The DNA here is from genome assembly GCF_038048845.1 of Mixophyes fleayi. NCBI lineage: Eukaryota > Metazoa > Chordata > Amphibia > Anura > Limnodynastidae > Mixophyes > Mixophyes fleayi. Next base: position 21,371,927 of record NC_134404.1, on the reverse strand, counting down.
TGAGAGGAGAGGGAACCAGAGGCGGGGTGAGAGGAGAGGGAACAAGAGACGGGGTGAGAGAAGAGAGAACCAGAGACGGGGTGAGAGGAGAGGGAACCAGAGGCGGGGTGAGAGGAGAGGGAACAAGAGACGGGGTGAGAGAAGAGAGAACCAGAGACGGGGTGAGAGGAGAGAGAACCAGAGATGGGGTGAGAGGAGAGAGAACCAGAGACGGAGTGAGAGGAAAGGGAACCAGAGACGGGGTGAGATGAGAGAACAAGAGACGGGGTGAGAGATGTGAGAACCAGAGACGTGGTGAGAAGAGAGAACCAGAGACGGGGTGAGAGATGTGAGAACAAGAGATGGGGTAAGGGGAGTGAGATCCAGAGTCAGGGTGAGAGTAGAGGGAACCAATGACGGGGTGAGAGGAGAGAGAACCAGAGACGGGGTGTGAGAAGATAGAACCAGAGACGGGGTATGAGAAGAGAGAACCAGAGACGGGTGGGAGAAGAGAGAACCAGAGACGGGGTGTGAGAAGAGAGAACCAGAGATGGGGCGAGAGAAGAGAGAACCAGAGACGGGGCGAGAGAAGAGAGAACCAGAGACGGGGCGAGAGAAGAGAGAACCAGAGACGGGGTGAGAGAAGAGAGAACCAGAGACGGGGTAAGAGGAGAGAGAACAAGAGATGGGGTAAGAGGAGTGAGAGCCAGAGACGGGGTCAAAGGAGAGAGAGAGCCAGGGATGGGGTGAGAGGAGAAAGAACCAGAGACGGGGTGAGAGGAGAGGGAACCAGAGACGGGGTGAGAGGAGAGGGAACCAGAGACGGGGTGAGAGGAGAGGGAACCAGAGACGGGGTGAGAGGAGAGGGAACCAGAGACGGGGTGAGAGGAGAGGGAACCAGAGACGGGGTGAGAGGAGAGGGAACCAAAGACCAAAGACGGGGTGAGAGGAGAGGGAACCAGAGACGGGGTGAGAGGAGAGAGAACCAGAGACAGGATGAGAGGAGAGAGAACCAGAGACGGGGTAAGAGGAGAGAGAACCAGAGACGGGGTAAGAGGAGAGGGAACCAGAGACGGGGTGAGAGGAGAGAGAACCAGAGACGGGGTAAGAGGAGAGGGAACCAGAGATGGGGTAAGAGGAGGGAACCAGAAACGGGGTAAGAGGAGAGAGAACCAGAGACAGTGTGAGAGGAGAGGGAACCAGAGGCGGGGTGAGAGGAGAGGGAACCAGAGACGGGGTGAGAGGAGAGAGAACCAGAGACGGGATGACTGGAGAGAGAACCAGAAACGGGGTAAGAGGAGAGAGAACAAGAGATGGGGTGAGAGGAGAGAGAACCAGAGACAGGGTGAGAGAAGAGAGAACCAGAGACGGGGTGAGAGGAGAGAGAACCAGAGACGGGATGAGAGGAGAGAGAACCAGAAACGGGGTGAGAGGAGAGAGAACCAGAGACGGGTGAGAGGAGAGATAACCAGAGACGGGGTGAGAGGAGAGGGAACCAGAGACAGTGTGAGAGGAGAGGGAACCAGAGGCGGGGTGAGAGGAGAGGGAACCAGAGACGGGGTGAGAGGAGAGAGAACCAGAGACGGGATGACTGGAGAGAGAACCAGAAACGGGGTAAGAGGAGAGAGAACAAGAGATGGGGTGAGAGGAGAGAGAACCAGAGACAGGGTGAGAGAAGAGAGAACCAGAGACGGGGTGAGAGGAGAGAGAACCAGAGACGGGATGAGAGGAGAGAGAACCAGAAACGGGGTGAGAGGAGAGAGAACCAGAGACGGGGTGAGAGGAGAGGGAACCAGAGGCGGGGTGAGAGGAGAGAGAACAAGAGACGGGTGAGAGGAGAGATAACCAGAGACGGGGTGAGAGAAGAGAGAACCAGAGATGGGGTGAGAGGAGAGGGAACCAGAGACGTGGTGAGAGGAGAGGGAACCAGAGACGGGGTGAGAGGAGAGAGAACCAGAGATGGGCTGAGAGAAGAGAGAACCAGAGATGGGGTGAGAGAAGAGAGAACCAGAGACGGGGTGTGAGAAGAGAGAACCAGAGACGGGGTGAGAGAAGAGAGAACCAGAGATGGGGTAAGAGGAGAGAGAGCCAGAGACGGGGTCAAAGGAGAGAGAACCAGAGACGGGCTGAGAGGAGAGAGAACCAGAGACGGGATGAGAGGAGAGAGAACCAGAAACGGGGTGAGAGGAGAGAACCAAAGACGGGGTCAAAGGAGAGAGAACCAGAGACGGGGTGAGAGGAGAGAGAACCAGAGACGGGGTGAGAAGAGAGAACCAGAGACGGGATGAGAGGAGAGAACCAGAGACGGGGTGAGAGGAGAGGGAACCAGAAACGGGGTGAGAGGAGAGGGGACCAGAGATGGGGTGAGAGGAAAGGGAACCAGAGTCGGGGTGAGAGGAAAGGGAACCAGAGCCTTGAACGTGGCTTCAGCTGTCGGTAATGGAGTGTAGAGTTGTAATAGCATCCCTATTTACAGAGACACAGTGAAATGTCAGGGTAACACTAAACAATGTATTTTACTTTTGCAGTTTATATCATATTTTCAAAGTTGGGGGCTAGTAAGCCAAAGTATCATCGAAACAAGCAACTTATATTTTATCTATCCAGCAACCTTGCTTGAACCATTTGCCTGAATACATTTCCATTTTCTATGTTGTTGACAAAAAAAAATATCTAAATTCCCAAAGTGGAAAGCAGAGGAAGGCAGTCAACAACCTGCCCTACGGTAAAAACAGATGCATTTAAAATGATTTGAGTGGATGAGAGAGGAGAGATGGATTGCGGCTAGTCCACTGATTTAGAAATCCATTTAGACAGAAACTGGATTCAAGAAGGAGTTCAAAGTCTTCACGCATCTTATGGCTTGTTCAGGCCAGAGCTCTGTAAACATGTATCTTACAACAGGGTTCTAAAACTTTCTTTTTTTTTATAAACATTCCCATTATGTCTGGATATTTTTAATACAGTCCATTTTTGAATTCTATATTCAGTGCAACATTTGCCAATATGCAATTATTCTGCAGTTATAACTGAAGCACCCTCTGGCTGTGGTACTGTTAACATTACATATACTGCAGCTAGAAGAACTCTGCTTTAGACAAGCTTTAAAGCAACCACAGATTTTCTGTGATCAAAAACAAAAATCAATCTGTCTTCCTTTGTTTTCACCATAAAATCAGAGAACACCAGACACCGAAAAACTCCAGTTTTTGTGGAACATCATCAATTGCGTGACTTAATGGGTTGCAGTGTCATGGTGGATTAATGGCACTTGACTAGAGAGACCGTGTGTGGCATAGGCAGATGACGATGTATACTAATTTGCCCTTATTTATTAGTTTGCATTGGTCACAAGTAGGGAGTACAGTTAGTGTACGTAGACTTCAAAAAATGCCCCTTATAAATAACGGCTGTGTGGACCAAACGCTGCAGGTATGCCTGCGTCTACTTTATTTCTGTAAAAGTTTGCTAACACAGGGCCTGAGTCAACTGCTAACGCAACTTGTGATCGACATAAGAGAATGTATCTTGTATTCCACCTGTATTCAAAACCAAGTGGGTCTCGAGATGCCTTTCAATTTGAATGTGGGTATAAGTACTCTCTGCCTAAACGTTACTTGCCGTATGTAGACAAACAGAACAAACTGCAGGATACGCACATGCAGATGTACAATGCAAAGTCACATCAGAAGGCATTTTACAATATGGACATGCTGTGTACCCCAATGAGCACTATATGGAGAGCACATGAAAGTAAATAAGTGAGTTACGGAGCACAATAAAACCCAGACGTTCTATCGTAGAATAATTAATATACTTCTAAAAATGATAGATATCTTAGATAGTAAGCTCTATAAGCAGAACCAGATCACCTATTGTTGCTGGCTACTAAACAATGATTACGCTAAGTAACCCACATTATTATATCTCCTGCTGGCGAGACAGTAATAACACACACACATATTACACACACACACACACACACACACACACACACACACACACACACATTCATTTCACAGAAGCTGAGAAAAACATGAGGAAACGTATGGTGAGAGAAGCATCACCTCGATGGCCCACATCAGCAATTACCCTTGTTAATATTCACATAGTAATGCAAAGGTAATCAGAAAGCCCCCGGGCGTGCACACATGCACAGTGTTCAATTAACTTATGTATATTAGGGATATAAAGACAAGCATTAATTGTAACGCCAAGAAAACAGCTCAGAGTACAGGCTTTATAAAATGTATGGAGATAGCAAGATAGATGGGTAGATAGATAGATAGATAGATATGAGATAAATAGATAGATAAATAAATAGATAGATAGATATGATAGATAGGAGATAGATAAATAGATAGATAGATAGACAGATAGATAGATATGATAGATAGGAGATAAATAGATAGATAGATAGACAGATAGATAGATATGATAGATAGGAGATAAATAGATAGATAGATAGATAGATATGATAGATAGGAGATAAATAGATAGATAGATAGACAGATAGATAGATATGATAGATAGGAGATAAATAGATAGATAGATAGATAGATAGATAGATAGATAGATAGATAGATAGATATGATAGATAGATAGGAGATAAATAGATAGATAGATAGATATGAGATATATAGATAGATATGAGATATATAGATAGATAGGGGATAGATAGATATGAGATGTAGATATAGGAGATAGATATGGGATATATAGATAGATATGAGATATAGATAGATATGATATATAGATAGATATGAGATATATAGATAGATATGAGATATAGATAGATAGGGGATAGATAGATATGAGATGTAGATATAGGAGATAGATATGGGATATATAGATAGATATGAGATATAGATAGATATGATATATAGATAGATATGCGATATATAGATAGATATGAGATATATAGATAGATAGGGGATAAATAGATATGAGATGTAGATATAGGAGATAGATATGGGATATATAGATAGATATGAGATATAGATAGATATGATATATAGATAGATATGAGATATAGATAGATATGAGATATAGATAGATATGAGATATAGATAGATATGAGATATATAGATAGATATGAGATATGTAGATAGATATGATATATAGATAGATATGATATATAGATAGATATGAGATATATAGATAGATATGAGATATGTAGATAGATAGGGGATAGATAGATATGAGATGTAGATATATAGATAGATATGAGATATATAGATAGATAGGGGATATAGATAGATATGAGATATATAGATAGATATGAGATATAGATAGATATGAGATATAGATAGATATGATATATAGATAGATATGAGATATAGATAGATATGAGATATATAGATAGATATGAGATATAGATAGATATGATATATAGATAGATATGAGATATATAGATAGATATGAGATATAGATAGATAGGGGATAGATAGATAGATATGAGATGTAGATATATAGATAGATATGAGATATATAGATAGATAGGGGATATAGATAGATATGAGATATATAGATAGATATGAGATATAGATAGATATGAGATATAGATAGATATGAGATATATAGATAGATATGAGATATATAGGTAGATATGAGATATATAGATAGATATGAGATATAGATAGATATGATATATAGATAGATATGAGATATAGATAGATATGAGATATAGATAGATATGAGATATAGATAGATATGAGATATAGATAGATATGAGATATATAGATAGATATGAGATATGTAGATAGATGGGGGATAGATAGATATGAGATGTAGATATATAGATAGATATGAGATATATAGATAGATAGGGGATATATAGATAGATAGGGGATATAGATAGATATGAGATATAGATAGATATAAGATATATAGATAGATATGAGATATAGATAGATATGAGATATAGATAGATATGAGATATAGATAGATATGAGATATATAGATAGATATGAGATATGTAGATAGATAGGGGATAGATAGATATGAGATGTAGATATATAGATAGATATGAGATATATAGATAGATAGGGGATATATAGATAGATAGGGGATATAGATAGATATGAGATATATAGATAGATATGAGATATAGATAGATATGAGATATATAGATAGATATGAGATATATAGATAGATATGAGATATAGATAGATATGAGATATATAGATAGATATGAGATATGTAGATAGATAGGGGATAGATAGATATGAGATGTAGATATAGGAGATAGATATGAGATATATAGATAGATAGGGGATAGATAGATAGATAGGGGATATATAGATATAAGATGTAGATATAGGAGATAGATATGAGATATATAGATAGATATGAGATGTAGATATAGGAGATAGATATGAGATATATAGATAGATAGGGCATAGATAGGTAGATATAGAAGTATGAGACAGATAGATAAGAATTCTGAATTTAATGCATTTATAAAATTATATTTGTTTATAATTCAAGTTATTTTGAGGAAAGTGATAGCTGAGAATGGGTCACAATAATAACAAACATAGAAAAGAAACAATAGTACTTCACAATTATTAATGCACAAGACAACTAGTAATGGTTTGCTGTCACTAATCGGTCGCCCACCAGACAGGTTTACATTGCATTGTTGCCAATACTGCATACTGACAGATAATGGGATGCACTATGAATGGAAATATTGTTTTATAAAGGCCTCTTTATAGGGGAATCGTTCTCCCTCATTGTCTCAGTCACGGTAACGGTATAGAGAAAGACTGGTGTGAATCTGCTGGCTCCCTCTCCGCTGTAGAAGGAAGATACAGATGTGTGTAGAAAACACAAATTTCAATCAGGTGAAGGAATATCTCGAGGAAGAGCTATCAATGGTACTTTGCAATGTAGTATTTTGGACTGATGTATGTTCCTTGCAGTGCTCACTTCGAACAATTACCCAGGTTCTTTTATGAGAAATATCCTGAATAATGGCAGTGACTGATTATATATATTTCCCGACCATGGCCTTATCTGTGTGGAGTTTGTATGTTCTTCCCGTGTTTGCGTGGGTTTCCTCCGGGTGCTCCGGTTTCCTCCCACACTCCAAAAACATACTGGTAGGTTAACTGGCTGCTATTAAAATTACCCTAGTCTGTGTTTCTGTCTGTATGTTAGGGAATGTAGACTGTAAGCTCCAATGGGGCAGGGACTTATGTGAGTGAGTTCTCTGCACAGCGCTGTGGAATTAGTGGCGCTATATAAATAAATGATGATGATTATATATATATATATATACATATATATATATATATATATATATATATATATATATATATATATATATATCAGTCTCTGACATTATTCAGTGACTTATACACACACACACATTATATATATATATATATATATATATATATATATATATATATATATATATATATATATATATATATATATATATACACACGTATATATCTCCTTATAGATTTACTTTACTTAAGCATAGCATACAATGAAACATGATACATTTATAGAGGAACAGGTAAGTTTATATTATAAACTATAGCAGGCATATTTTCAATAAGGTGTCTTAACATTTATCCGGTGTAAAACTATATGCACCTGATTTAAAGAAAGCCTCCAAGCACTGTGATTGGTAAAGACTCCAGCTGCATCTTGGAGATCTCCAACAGCTGATTGGACGTTGGGGATCATTTGAGAAGAGACAGCTAGCCAATCGGTGTTATCCAGGTAATACAGACATTGCAGAGCAGGGTTTCAAATTTCTTCCGACTTCTGTGGCTGGAGGATGGGCCCATACGGTGGCTGGCGGTGAGGTTGCTAGTTAGGGGGACAACTGTTTAACTTAAGAATTTCAGGAGATCTTCAAATAATATTTTACAAATTTTAAATCTGAGGCATTAAAATCCACCTGTTTCTACCCCTCGAAGCTTCCATTTAATTTTAATAAAATGTGCAAAATGTATGATATATCTAAATTAATGGAAACATACATAGAATACTTGGGAAAATATAACCATATATGAGTCTGATGTCCTAGGAAGACAGATTGCACTTTGAAATGCGTTAAAGGGTGCATACATGGTACAGGTCACCTGTTTGTTACCTGGTTCAATGACACCATAAGCCCCCAAGTCTTTAATGGTGGAATTCAGTTAACCCCTGTGTGGTGCAAGCAAAAATAATCCAGATATCAAAGCGGAGCCTCATCGTGCGAGGCTCCAGTGGCCCTTGGAACGTCACCTTATATCTACAAAAAACTGTAAGTGGTGAATAAATTAAGAATAAAGTGACGCTGGAAACTCTGCATGGACATCTGGCTTTAAATCTTTGCTTATTTTAGAACGCACCTCATAGAATTTACCTGAAATCCCCCCTCGGTGCATAGATTTGTATTTGAAATCTATAATAAAGTATTTTACCACTTCATCTCTTGCTGTTTGTGGCAATTCCTTCCAGCTATTCTGTACCCAGGACAAGGGGTCAAGTTGCCCAAAGAGGCGATGGGACTGCCAAAGTGTCTAAAGACTGCTTGATTTAGCACATTTGTAACTGCACATGATTTGTAATTTTATATATATATAAAAATCTCTTTGCATTTCAGCTATTGTGGCTTTCTCTGATGTTTTGCTTTTCTAGCGCCTGTCCCTCCATTTTGATACATTCAAAAGAAAAAAAAACTTTATTTCAAAATGTTACTGAAAGCATCATTAGAAATCCAAGTCCCATTGATACAGCTGATTTTGGATTTAACCCACACTGAGAAATAGTTGCCGTTGGTTTCAACTAAGTATCTGTTGTTTGATATCATTTTGTGGGACACAGTGTGGCCCTTACTAATGTGTGCAGAATATACACACAGCCTTGGACTGCATTAACCCCTTCAATGCTAAGGACGACTCCCACTGAGCATTGAAGGAGTTCAATTAAGTATAAATCCTACTTACACAGCATTAACTGCTAATGGGGGACCTGGCATGGAGGCAGCAAACTGATGACATCATCGCAGGTACGCAATGATGTCACTGAAAAAAATCTGTAGTGCATCCTGGCACCTTACACACTCAAGGACACCCTCGTTATTGTCTGGTGATCAGTGTGTGATCACCAGACAACAACCCGCAACTTTACTACAGATACAGGACTACGCCTTGAAGAAAACAAGTGTTTCCTATGGAACAGACAATAGCAGGATGCCAGACAGCTAAAAACGGCCTGGAGGAAAACCACGTAGTACTGGATAAAGGATATTGCCTTATATGTATTTATTGTTGCAAAGAAATATTTGCTGAGCTAAAGAGATTTCCTTATATATACTTGTTGCTAACCAGTTAATGCTGGACCTTAGGTATAAATAAAGGGCCAGTCTGAAAAGACCCTCAGAGCTGATTTTGAAACTGCAACAACTTGTTTGTGTTTTACTTCCTCCTCTCCTGTTGACATAATCCAGCTAATAGGAAATCAGGTTATCAGAGATCGATAATAGGGACACTAAGCCTCGGTACCCTGACACTACCCTTATTTGGTGTGGGTAGGTTATCTAATTTTTTTTAAAAATGGCGTCCCCATTTTACTTCTACACATTTAATGCACTTTATTCAAGATCATGAAAACTAGCAAAAGAAAAAAAAAAGCATCATCATTTTCAAGTGCAGATTTTATTATGAGAAAATATGTGTAGAGTTTTGCTATTTTGGAAAGATAGAATGATGCCAAAGCAATAACCACAAGAGGCTTTATCAGCAGCGTTTAGAAAAAAAAACATACTTTTGCTTTTAGTTCACTTTCAATAAACACAATGTAAACCAAAAAATAACACTTTTTTTGGCCATTTTAGGTAGATGTTTTTTTTCCAGTGACATGAGTTATAAACAAATTAAAGGCAATTTTCATAAATTCTAATTATTCTGAAAAAAAAAAAAAAAAAGGTATAACTGCGATGGGCATTGCATAAACAAATCACTGTGCTTGATGTTGGAATGTGACCAGCCCCAAAAATGCCAAAATGGGCTCAGAACAGGGGTGAGAAAGGCCACAGGGACTATGGGGTTAATGGAGGCCACCCCAAAAAATTATTACATGACCTACCAGTAAGCCAACGTCATTCCCGAAATGTTATTAATTAAAGGCCACCCAGAAGAACACCTTTGCAAAATGTAGCCACATGGGTTTAAATTTAATTTAATGTCCATCGTCAACACTGCAGAAACAAATTTTTTTTTTAAAATAAAACGCACTTCTATCACTGCTGAGAAAGCTATAATCATCTTATATTCAGAACATTCCATCTGTGTTAAACGTTGTGCTCTTGGAGCGATGCTGTTTCCCGGCAACCTATAATCTGTTGCCAGGGGATGGTAGCCGGGGAGTGCTTGTTTCCTTATCAGACCGACGGACTGGAGGAATGGCTGTAGCTCCATGCCAACACACATCTGAACGTGAGGAGATTTCAAAGCAGGCCAGGGAGATCTTCTGGGATCTAAATTAACAGAGCCTGCACACATATGACATTGCTCCTTAGGCATGAAAGGTAGTACAGTAACAAAATGTTGGGAAGCCTGACATAAAATGAAACCAGTTTTCTCTACAAAGTGTTTTCTTTTGACTTGTTTTATTTTACTTTACCTACAAAATGCAATGATGAACGGGAAGAATACTGTAAAATTATACACACACACACGAGGCATGGACTCCACAAGACCTCTGAAGGTGTCCTATGGTATCTGGCACAAAGACGTTCGCAGCAAATCCTTTAAATCCTTTAAGGGGCGAGGTGGGGCCTCCATGACTCTGACTTGTTTTTCCAGCACATCCCACAGATGCTCGATCGGATTGAGATCTGGGGAATTCGGAGGCCAAGTCAACACCTTGAACTCTTGGTCATGTTCCTCAAACCAGTCCTGAACAATTTTTGCAGTATGGGAGGGTGCATCATCCTGCTGAAAGAGACCACTGGGAATACCGTTGCCATGAAGGGGTGTACTTGGTCTGCAACAATGTCTAGAAAGGTGGCACATGTCAAATTTACGGCCACATGAATGCCAGGACCCAAGGTTTCCCAGAGGAACCTTGCCCAGAGCATCACACTGCCTCCGCCGACTTGCCTTCTTCCCATAGTGCTTCCTGGTGCCATCTCTTCCCCAGGTAAACAAAGCACACGCACACATGATTTAAAAGAAAACAAGATTCAACAGACCAGGCCACTATCTTCCATTGCTTCATGGTTCAGTTCTGCTGGTCACGTGCCCATTTTAGGTGCCTTCTACGGTGGACAGGGGTCATAGGCATTCTGACCGGTCTGCGGTTATGCAGCAAGCTGCGATGCACTGTGTGTTCTAACACCTTTCTATCATAGTCAGCATTAACTTTGTTTTAGCAATTTGCGCTACAGTAGTTCTTCTGTGGGATTGGACCAGATGGGCTAGCCTTTGCTCCACATGCACAACAGTGAGCCTTGGGCGCCCATGACACTGTCGCCGGTTCACCGGTTGTCCTTCCTTGACCCACTTTTGGTAGGTACTAGCCACTGCATATCAGGAACCACTCCACAATACTTGCCATTTCGGTGATGCTCTTACCCAGTCGTCCAGCCATCACAATTTGTCTCTTCTCAGAGTCGCTCAGATCCTTACGCTTCCCATTTTCCGGCTTCCAACACATCAACTTCAAGAACTGACTGTCACTTGCTGTCTAATATATCCTACCCATTGACAGGCTTGTAAGTGGCATTGATTCCCTTTAAAAAAAAGCTGTCACAAGGTTAAGGATTTAGGCTTTATTATATAGTGACCAGTGCACTATTTATCTATTAAAAAGTTTATAATAAAATAATGAAGTATATAATATAAAATAAATAAAAGTATATAAAAAATGTAAAATGTGCCTCTGTGTCCCTGTTCACTTAGGAAGTCAAGCGTGTCCTGTATGTTAATAATTCATCTCAGCTATCTAAAGTTCCAGAATTTATTGCAACCTTTCCAACTTTAGAGCCAATTCAAGAAGCGGTTTATATATAAGTAAATACACGGTACACAAGTTTAGCTACAAGCGGCTTTCAAACTTGACCCACATAAAATCAAGCTCTTCTCTATAAAATAAGGATCTGTCCAGCTGTTTGTGTGCGATATAAAGAGAAAATAATGCATACTTGTCTACTTTTGAAGGCAGCTGTCAGGGAGGGAGTCCGTCGAGGGGGGGCGTGATCACGTGTGGTGCGCCGTTAGGCTCCGGCCCTGCCAATTTTAGCCAATCGCAGCAGGGGGCAGGGCCACAATGCCGCATTTAGCCCCACCCCCCACTATCTTCAACAACGGCGACAGCTGGATCCGGGATTTTTGCCTGCTCTCTCGGGAGTCCGGGAGAACTCCCAAAAATTCGGGAATCTCCCGGACATTGCGGGAGAGTAGGCAACTATGAAATAATGTTAGCAATGACCCTTTTCATTCCTCTTCCCTAAGCTGCAGGGTATGGAGACATATTTTTCTTTACACAGCCTTTAGCAGCTACTTTGTATAGGATGAGACTGGCATTAGGCAGGAGCTGCTAGAAGAAGAGGAGATACTTTATAAAAGCATAGAGGCACAGTGGTAGCTCCATTCCGATCAGGGCCTTATCTAAATTTGTATGTTCTCCCTGGTCTTGCGGGAGTTTCCTCCGGATGCTCCTGGTCCGCCCACAGTCCAAAAACATACGGATAGGTTAATTGGCTTCTGATAAAATGATCCCTAGTCTACATGTGTGGTAGAGAATTTAGATTGTAAGCTCTAATGAGACAGCGGTTGATGTAAGTAATTAAATATTCTCTGTACATCGCTGTATAATATGGTAACATAAACAATACTAATAAAATAAATGCCTAGAAAGACATATAAACACGTAATAAAAGTGAAGTGATTTCTGACGCAACCAATAAAAGCATTTCTTTTGGAAAGGATAAGAGAAGGAACTGGTAAATTTAAAAAATGTTGCAACACTCTCCTTCACGAGAGTAGTTGTGTGAGGGAAGCGAAAGCAACAACATTCCCCTTTCATTAGAGTACATGCGTTATTGAGGCAGCAAGCAACAACACTCTCCTGCATGAGAGTACCTGTGTTAAGGAAACGGCAAGCAACGACACTCTCCTTTCATTACACTACTTGAGTTAGAGAAGCGGCAAGCAACAACACTCTCCTTCATAGTCATTTATTTATATAGCGCCAGCAAATTCCGTAGCGCTTTACAATTGGGAACAAACATTGATAAGACAATACTGGGTAATACATACAGACAGAGAAGTAAGAGAACCCTGCTCGCAAGCTTACAATCTATGGGACAATGGGAGTTAGAAACACAAGGGCATGTGCTACATCATATTGCACAATGGACCAGCCAGACTGCAAAGGTAAAAGTACTGAGTGGGCCGTGTGTGTTGCAATGTTGGTCAGAGGGTTGTTGTCTTGCGTTAGCTGTGTAGAGGGTGGTAATAGGGTAATCTAGGGAAATTAAGATGATGGTTGAGGAATATCATAAGCTTGTCTGAAGAGGTGGGTTTTCAGTGAACGCTTGAAGGTTTAAAGACTAGAGGAAAGTCTTACTGTGCGAGGGAGGGAATTCCACAAAGTGGGTGCAGCCCGGAAAAAATCCTGTAACCGAGAATGGGAGGATGTGATGAGAGTGGAGGAGAGACGTAGATCTTGTGCAGAACGGAGGTGTCGAGTAGGGAGATATTTTGAGACAAGTGAGGAAATATATGTCGGTGCAATTTTGTTGATGGCCTTGTATGTTAGTAGAAGAATTTTATATTGGATTCGTTGAAATACAGGCAACCAATGTAGAGACTGACAGAGCGGCTCAACAGAGGAATAACGGTTAGTAAGGAAAATCAATCTAGCCGCTGCGTGCAAAATAGATTGTAGGGGTTCAAGTCTCTCCTTCATGAGAGTACCTGTGTTAAGGAAGCAGCAAACAACAACACTCTCTTTCGCTGTTACCGCAATAAAAGTGCAAATGGCTTTAAAAAACATCAAGGGGTATGAATCCTGTTAGTACAACCTATTAATAGAGATATCTTCGTTCAGTTGCAGGTGGGACAGACTATCTCCTGTGGCAACGTACAACACGGTCATTTATTTTACCACTGCATAACACTCACTGACAACGCACATTTGAAAAACAAATGACTCAAAGTGCTGCATTTCCTTCTGTGATTTGACATTAGAATCTCTCTGGCACAGTCTCCGCACACCTGCTGTGCTGTAATGTCACTTTAATAAACTATAGCCGGAGAGAGATAGGAAGGACCCATGCTGAACCACCCATGGGCCGCTATAAGCCATGCGTCATCTGGAAATGGTTTGAGCTATCGTTCTATAAAACAAAGCAACATAGAATAATGCAAACATTTTAAAAACCTAGCTAAAACAAATAAAAATAGAATGCTGTAGGTAAAAATTAGAGAAGGATCCTTGACAAAGGCTGGAAACACTGAATTGAAGCCATTTATCTTATGATAGATACACATTGTTCCCTATGAAAAAGACGCCATATGTGTTTAAGGCTGTCTGTACAGAACGCCAGGCTAATTTGTACGTGAAGAGGATGTTTCGCTTTATAAACTTCATCAGTTCTGCATGAGGGCCCCCATGTAAATTGGTGACACTTGAGGTACCACCACGATTTCACGTTGCTAATTAAATCTCCCTTATAGTTTCTGCACTCCACTTTGGCAATCTATGGAGGAGACTTAGGGCTAGATTTACTAAGCTGCGTGTTTAAAAAAGTGGGGATGTTGCCTATAGCAACCAATCAGATTCTAGCTTTCATTTATTTAGTACCTTCTAAAAAATGACAGCTAGAATCTGATTGATTGCTATAGGCAACATCCCCACTTTTTCAAACCCGCAGCTTAGTAAATCTAGGCCTTAGAGTGTTTCAATGCTCTATAGCTACATTAACATGTCCTTTGTATAATAAACATGGAATGTTACTTCCAAATATTGTAATGCATGTTAAGTTGGCCGACTAGCATTAAAGTCTTCACCAATCCAATCAGTTCTACACTCAAATAAAATAAATTCAGTAAGATTTTAACGCCATTAACACTCTACTTTTTGCAGACGGGCAAAGTCTTACCAGTACAGTCGTTCAAGACATATTCTCCCCAGTCCACATTTACTGGAGGGGGAAAAGAGGTACAATAGATTGATTGTACATTGAACAGAAGTTTGGAATAAATTGTACTCAACGCAACCAAAACTAGGATGCTATAATGATGTGAACACCACAATGCCCCCCACTCTCAGCAGCACACTACATGTGTCTGTTGGTCGAGAGGCAGGCAGAGGGTTCTCTAGTTAGGTTTTAAAGACAATCAAAGTAGCCGTGTTTCATCCGCTGCCTGTTTCACTGCCACGAAGTCCAATCAAAGTGAAGGAGGGATGGGCCCGCCAATTAGAATGAAGGAAGAGCGGGGCTATACTAAATCGCCATCCCCCCATACAAAAAAGGCTAGTTCCACCCCTGCCAATGAACAATATTATCATTACAATATGTCAATGTTTATTTTTGTCTATATAAAAGTTTAAAATGCACAGGAGGAGGACGATGACATCACTGTGGCCCACCCCCCGCTGTGCGGTGCTACGATGATGCATACAGCGTCATCAACTCCTGCCTCCGTCCACCTCTATTGTACTCTAGGGGGTAAATGTATCCAGCTGCAAGTCTCTGGCGGGTTTAAAAAGTGGAGATGTTGCCTATAGCAACCAATCAGATTGTAGCTGTAATTTTGTAGAATGTACTAAATAAATGATAACTAGAATCTGATTGGTTGCTATAGGCAACATCTCCACTTTTCAAACCCACCGGAAACTCACAGCTTGATGCATTTACCCCCTAGGTCTCATGTCTGTACCGTATGTCTCATGCCTGCCCACTCTCGTTCCTCCTCTCTGTCCCTGTTTTGTCTTAGGCTGGGTAAGATCTGTGCTTTTCATCTGTCATAACCATCGGCTGAAAAGATCCTGACTCTGCACACTCCATAGAGATCCATGGACACTGCTGGTCCCGAGTACATACACACTGCAGGATTGGAACAACATCGTTCCATCGTTGAACGAGATTTTTAGTTCGGTTTAAAAATCAAATCAAACAATACGATGTGCTCTGGAACGATAATCGTTCATCGCTCCAGCGTACACACTAATGCAATATCAGCCGAACCCTCGTTTCTCGTATGGTTGGCCCGATAATCTGCTGAAAACCCTGTAGTGTGTACCCAGCCTTATGCTAAATTGTTTCTGTATGCCATGCAATCTGTTCTGTTAATTGCATCCATTTATTTATTATTCTGCTTAGCTGTACCCATTGTTCTTGCCTGTATGTACTTATATCAGGGGCTGGGAGGCATCTGCCCCTGGGCGGTCCCATAGTGGGGTATCTTGTGCTGGGTCATCTGCATTTTGTTACCTTTAAAAGGTCCCCAATAGGCAGCTGAGTCAAGTCTTGTCCCCTTGGCTAAAATTTGCCAGCCGTCCCCTGACTTATGTAATTGTGTTATATGTTCTAACCCCCTACGCACAGACTGCCTTATAAATACAAGATAATAATAATGCATACAATGTATATTTGTTTTGTAACTACAAAACACCAATGCAAACTAAATAACAGATTTCGGTGTCCGATTGTTTTATGGCTTTGGTCACTAAATAAATATTTTTACAGTACTGAAGTTAACAACAGTGGTGTTCAGTGTTTATAGAAGTAATCAGCCTGTAATATAGAACCTTTTTGTGGCTTTCGTTATTGTACATATATCAGTGACAGAAGCAACACTAGTCATTTTCTGATTTTCCTTTTATTATTCTTTCAGAAGGTGATAATTATATTCAATAACGCAGTTCAATGCACAAGAACAAACAACCTCGGAACTAAACAGTGTGGTTTTTACAGGATTCACCGTGACGGAAATAAATTACAGACACAAGACCGTCAAAGATCTCAATTTCAGGACACTTTTGCTTCCCAACTATAAGGCAGGGAAGGGTTTAAGCAGTGTTGTGCCTCAATTAGTTGTCCCTAAGCTCTAACGTTTTTGTTAATATGTTTGCAGACAGAGACTATGTATGAAATAGATTGTAGAGAAAATAACTAAGAAAAATCCTACACTCAAGTCAGCTCTTATTGTCAGCTCTTATCAGCGCACACAAGCCTAAATTACAGTCCGTTAAACGGATTACTGCAAAGAAAAATGGAATATTTTACAAAATTGATCCCAAGTTTGGGCTGTTGTTTAAGGAGTTTCCCTTATTTCCCTATAAAAAACCATTGGCAGTCTTTCAAAAGTCCGACCATCTAGACAAAGATTCCTTGGAACTCGGAATGATGGGCTGTTCCTGTGTTTGATTTGGAAGGATTGTAGTGGTTTTATAAGACTATAGGGTCGATTTACTAAAACTTCTAAAAAGTGGAGGTGTTCCTTACAGCAACCAATCAGATTCTAGATATCGTGTTCTAGAATGAACTAGATAAATTGAAGCTAGAATCTGATTGGTTGCTATGGGCAACATCTCCACTTTTTCTTTTTAGAAGCCTTAGTAAATCTAGCCCTATGGCTCGCTCCCCACTAGAGGCGATCAAATTCTTATTCATGGCTTATGCAATATTCAAAAAAAAAAAGTCATTTATATGCTTAAATGTCCACGTGGTATATAAGTTGGCCAAACTAGTTGCATTGCACAGATCAGCAATAATGTATCAGGATAAAGTGAAATTAATATTTGGAAATGACAAAAAAACAATATCAGAAGTTATTGATACTACTGTTTTCAGTCATTTTAAAAATTCTGACCTTAGATGAATCATTTGAGAAAATTGAGAATATATTTATAGGTTCAGGTCTCAAAAAATATTTTTAACAAAGAGATTTTTTTGGGCTAGATTAAATACACTGTCCCCCAAGAGGGCTTAATGGATATAGTTATTTACCTTGTTTTCTTGTTAACAAATATATACATTTACAGTCTTATATATTTCCATGATATTCTGTGAGAAAAGAGAGTATTCGTGATATTGTCAGACTATATATACACTTTAAGATCTAATATATTAATTTATAAGAAGGAGAGTCATGTTAAAGGTTCATGTTTTTCAATCATTTTGGCTACGGAATTATTTTTCTTCAGCTGTTTGTGCGAGGCCTAGTTCAGTGGTGCCCGTAGAATTAACAAGAACCGATTCTTTGTCTGACACTGCAACTAATAGTTCTCCATTTTGTGCTTGTAAGTGGACTTTAGATCACGTGTGTGTGACCTTCAGCTCATACCCATGTCCCTGTTGGTCTGTAAACCGATTTACATTTTGAAATATTATTTTCATTTATATAGCATCCATAATATTACTCTGAGCTGTATGTAGTCCTTCACATCAGTCCCTGCCCAATTGGAACTTACAGTCTAAATGACCTATCTCATGCACACCGGGAGGAAACCTACACAAACACGGGGAGAACATACAGATATAGGTTATAGACACAAGACCATCAAATATCTAATTTCCCTAATACTTTTCGTTAACAAATGTAATTGCATATTGGTTTAAGCAACATTGTTTGTTAAAGAAACATATCGTTTACCAAACACTTTATTCCTTATATACAGTAAGACATTGGAGTCACTCTGCACAAAGAACAAGAACTATTTATCTACATAATTTTAGGGTCCAAACGTACAGTAACCACAATGGACAAATTATCATGGACAAATCACCTGTAGGACCCTACTAATATTGTTGGAAAAAGAGCTAACAAAATATTGGATTTTTATTTGGTTACAGATGCACTGCGGTTAAGAAGACTCACTACAAAACGTTATTGAGATGTTATCTGATGCCTTTCAGAATCCAATAAATTAACACTGGCAAGTCACCATTATGAGCCTGAATCATTAAGGTCAGCAGAGATGAGAGGCAGAGGGTCAGTAGAGAGAGGAGAGGCAGAGGGTCAGCAGAGAGAGGAGAGGCAGAGGGTCAGCAGAGAGAGGAGAGGCAGAGGGTCAGCAGAGAGAGGAGAGGCAGAGGGTCAGCAGAGAGATGAGAGGCAGAGGGTCAGCAGAGAGATGAGATGCAGAGGGTCAGTAGAGAGATGAGATGCAGAGGGTCAGCAGAGATGAGAGGCAGAGGGTCAGCAGAGATGAGAGGCAGAGGGTCAGCAGAGAGATGAGAGGCAGAGGGTCAGCAGAGAGATGAGAGGCAGAGGGTCAGCAGAGATGAGAGGCAGCGGGTCAGCAGAGATGAGAGGCAGAGGGTCAGCAGAGAGAGGAAGAGGCAGAGGGTCAGCAGAGAGAGGAAGAGGCAGAGGGTCAGCAGAGAGAGGAAGAGGCAGAGGGTCAGCAGAGATGAGAGGCAGAGGGTCAGCAGAGATGAGAGGCAGAGGGTCAGCAGAGAGATGAGAGGCAGAGGGTCAGCAGAGAGATGAGAGGCAGAGGGTCAGCAGAGATGAGAGGCAGAGGGTCAGCAGAGAGAGGAGAGGCAGAGGGTCAGCAGAGAGAGGAGAGGCAGAGGGTCAGCAGAGAGGGGAGAGGCAGAGAGATGAGAGGCAGAGGGTCAGCAGAGAGATGAGATGCAGAGGGTCAGTAGAGAGATGAGATGCAGAGGGTCAGCAGAGATGAGAGGCAGAGGGTCAGCAGAGATGAGAGGCAGAGGGTCAGCAGAGAGATGAGGCAGAGGGTCAGCAGAGAGAGGAGAGGCAGAGGGTCAGCAGAGATGAGAGGCAGAGGGTCAGCAGAGAGAGGAGAGGCAGAGGGTCAGCAGAGAGAGGAGAGGCAGAGGGTCAGCAGAGAGAGGAGAGGCAGAGGGTCAGCAGAGAGATGAGATGCAGAGGGTCAGTAGAGAGATGAGATGCAGAGGGACAGCAGAGATGAGATGCCGAGGGTCAGTAGAGAGATGAGATGCAGAGGGTCAGCAGAGAGATGAGATGCCGAGGGTCAGTAGAGAGATGATATGCAGAGGGTCAGTAGAGAGATGAGATGCAGAGGGTCAGTAGAGAGATGATATGCAGAGGGTCAGTAGAGAGATGAGATGCAGAGGGACAGCAGAGATGAGAGGCAGAGGGACAGCAGAGATGAGAGGCAGAGGGTCAGCAGAGATGAGAGGCAGAGGGTCAGCAGAGAGATGAGATGCCGAGGGTCAGTAGAGAGATGATATGCAGAGGGTCAGTAGAGAGATGATATGCAGAGGGTCAGTAGAGAGATGAGATGCAGAGGGTCAGTAGAGAGATGAGATGCAGAGGGTCAGTAGAGAGATGAGATGCAGAGGGTCAGTAGAGAGATGATATGCAGAGGGTCAGTAGAGAGATGAGATGCAGAGGGTCAGTAGAGAGATGAGATGCAGAGGGTCAGTAGAGAGATGATATGCAGAGGGTCAGTAGAGAGATGAGATGCAGAGGGACAGCAGAGATGAGAGTACAGGGTCAGCAGGGATGAGATGCAGAGGGACAGCAGAGATGAGAGGCAGAGGGAAATCAACACTGGTATAACATTGAGTATGGAAGATCAATACAGGGCAAATAAGGGAAACAAGGGCTCCAGGAGACAGGTGATATGTTCACATAGATGTACTATCTGTCACAACTAAATCAGAATCTAGTTTTCAGTGTTATTTCAATTGCTTACACAACGTATTACTCATCCCTCTTCACATTGCAACGGTCCACTCCTTGTTGTTTCACAACACTTGGCTGATAGATCATGTCTAAACAGCCAATACAATCCTAAGCAAAGAATGTGTATTCATCAGACCCAATCCTATTACATGTGAGCAGCCCATCACCGAACAGCTATTGAATTTCCTAGCAGTACTGCTCAATGCATGCAACAAACTCAATAAACAGAGCATTATGGACACAGGAAGACTAGCATAAAAAATGCTGATAAAGCGTAAAGAAGCATATACATATGGTAGAATACACTACACACTCTGATGTAGAAAGATGTAATGTTATAGTAGATAAAACAAGGTCACTGAAATAAGCCTAGTTGGTTCCGTTGCAGACGTTCAACGTTATAGCTTGACGCATGTTGGATTAACTTTTTTTGGAAAAATAATTTAGTTAATGGCCTTTAAAAAATATAATAATAATAATTCTGAGGGGTAGATTTATCAAACCTTTTAAAAAAGCAAAAGTGGCGGTGTACTAGAATAGACATGGGTAAAACGGCGCTCCAGCTTTTTCATGTTGCCTGAATGTACTAGATTAACGATAGCTAGAATCTGATTGGTTGCTATGGGCAACAACATCTCCACTTTTACTTTTTTGAAGGTTTGATAAATCTAACCCTGAATCTTTTAACCTATGAAAAAATAGAGAGTACTAAGTCGCTTTGTACTAACTTTGGTATTCCCTTGATTACGTAACATTTAATATTTTATGCATCCAGTTTTAATTGTCTAAAAATTAATATGTTAGTTTAATAACAGATGAATCCAGTTTAAATGAAACAACAACGCAACGCAGGACGACAAGGAGATGAATCACGTATTTGAATGAGGCGTCCACTCCATAAAACAGACAGGTAGAACTGAACAGAGCAGAACAGAAGATCTTGCAAAATAATATATATGAATTGACACAAGCAGCGTATAAGTTCTTGTTCACAAGAGCTTACTGTCTAGGAGGCAAGATCGGCACAAGGGCAAAACAGAAGAGCACCAGGGCTTAATATATATATATATATATATATATATATATATATATATATATATATATACATATACATAGCAACTTCATTAGCCTACATTATTAAAATTGAAGAAAAGAAGATTTACCCTCTTTATAAATAATATAGCATTACTGAAGACCTACCTGAAACCGCCATTTTCTCCGACCTACCAGACAGCACTTCGTCCTTGCTAGGTAATTTCATTTTGTAGGACAGGTCATACACGCATTTACCACCTGATATAAAAACATTGATAAGGAGCAATTCTCTCTCCAATTCTCTTCCGCTTTAAACTTGTTCATAGTTCTTTGTTTATGAGTCTGCTCAGAGACTGTCACTGGTGTAAAATATTATATATAATACACACAAATAGCATAATAATATATATAGCAATATAGAAATATCTGCTGCGAGTTCCTGTATGTGAGTAACTAAGAACAGCCCTTTTGGAAGTGACCTAAACTTCTGAACTCACCCCTAGGGGTTCTAAGCTTAAATCTATTCTCCAAGCTACTCTAGCTTGGAGTATTCCGAGAGTCCAGCGGGCTAGCAGAGGTTATCCAGGCACTGCTGCCTGGAACAGCGACACAGAGACAAGAGTGTGTGTGCTGTGGGTAACGCAATAACCGCGCTAGTTCTAGGGCAGGGACCCTGCGTTCTGCTAGCTGGGAGAAGGAAGAGATTGTGAAGAAATTAGGAGACTGCAGTTCTATAATTCTCTGCTCCAAACTATAATTATGGAGGGCTCTATTCATAAGGTTTGTTATTAAAATATCTTCTTAAAAGGAGGGTACCGTAACTGAATACTGTATTTAAAGATGTGAAAGAGAAATCACTATCCGACTCTCTGCAGTCAACGAAGATTAACTAACACTGTTCGAAAGTCCAAAATTTGCTCAGATTTGCCCCTTTGGCCACCGTTCGCAAATAACCCTCTAGGGTAGATCCCATATTATATAACCACTCTAGAAATACTCCCCTGTTTACAATGTGCAAAACCCCTCAAATGTCAACATCTACTCTAAATGGTGCTTAAATGCTCAATACGTACCAAGTATCTGGAATAAAATGACCCAGGAGGACAGGAGACTAAATGTGTTCAGCTTGGTTCCCCATCGGAAGAGGACAGACGATGATTGCCGTTTCCTAGTGACTGTACAGGCTTGGGCCATGTTTTATGGAGAAGGTGGAGGCCGCGGTCTGGTGTAGGTGTCAGCTTGGAAGATAGGTTGGTGAAACCAATCAAAACTCCAGTGTAGGAAAAAGACTGCACACAACCAAAACCTTGGTCTGGTCTATAACAAATACTGTGCTTACCTACAAGTTTATATAGCCGATGGGACTGCAAATCTCTTGTATGTTTAGTGCCATAGATGTGTTGCACAATAACACAGGAACAGGCTAATAAGACACAAAAACACATTCATAAAGTTACAAAGGTCAGAGAGAAAGAATGAGCAGACAAAGGCCTTTAATCCGGCCAGATACCTCTATCCGATTATTCTGCCTGACCTTTAATGCGTCTACTTTCTCTTGTGTGTTTTGGACCCGTTTTATGGCTCATTGATCTCAGAAAGTAAAAGAAAGGGAGGGTGCAAGAGTAAGCCAAAGTATAGCGTTGGTTAAGAGATACAAAATAGGAGAAGCACTGTTTTAAGGTGAGTGTGACTATGGTCTGAATACTTTTTTGGTATTCATTTTATCATCTTCTGTGCGTCTCCATTTTAACGAGTCAGAGGTAGAGAACCCACCAAAATAGTCTTAGAACAAACATCAGATAATCATAACGCTCACAACAGTACAAAGTATTTAGGGAGATAACTGAATTGATCTTGTGGGAGACCGGTCCACAAAACTTATTTTAAAACAGACATTAGAAAAACAAATACATAAAAACATCATTTTTACCAACAAAATCCACAAAGGCAGTGGAGTATAGAAAGATTTTTTTAGAAACAAGGTTACTTCATTCCAAAATGGTTCCAAGGTTACAAAATTATTTTTCTAACATCAAATTCACCATTATTTAGGAAACAAATAAATAAAACAAACTAGTCATTAACTGCAATTTAGTTAAAGTTAAGAATATTTTTATCTTTCAATCACATTTTCACTCTACTTTTAGGATAATAGCCCCCCCCCAAAGAGACATGAATAACTAGAGTTTGAAAACCAATATAATCAATAAGTTTTAATTGACCTAAGCAGAACAACACAAACATTGCATCATGCGCATATTATTATTCTGCCTATTTATACAGACACCTCAATACCTTCCCTAATTACAGCTTCCCATTAAGCCGGCTCTCTACTCAATGGATAGCGATCTAAAGGCAAATCTATCTATGCCGGAAAGTAATGAGCTTGTGTCCCTATTTTGCTACAAATGTGAAATGAGAATTTCCAAGTAATCCAACCAAAGGCTCTTTAACCATCCAAGTGCCAGTGTGTTCCCAAAAACTTGCAAGAAAACAAAGAATATTAAAGGATAATAACGAAGTTAAAAAAATGGGCACACAATGCATTTTTTAAATGCAACTGTGTTTATTACTCCGTATTGTAGGAATACAGCCTATGCAGCCTCGAGGTGCCTTCTCCACCCGTTATCTCAATTAAATATATTATTCCACAAAACACAATCTTGTTTTTCCAGGTGTGTGCACAATTCAAGGATCATTAGTGCGTCCAGCCTACATCAAGCAAATTACGCTCTGATCTGCCAAGCTCCTCCGTGACACATGCACGCACACCTTGTAGACACCGACATCTTGAAGTGCAGGTCCGCTTCCTGTGAAATCGTGAGCATTTGCGCAATAATAGGAGCAAAACATCACAAAATAGCCATAGGCAAACCGAGGGGGGTTTCCTAGTGCCTGGAACCCCCCCCCCCCCCTCCAAGCCTTGGGCACTGTATAATTGAGGTGACTGGACCCTGCTTCCGCTTCACACAGCTCTGCTTGAAAATGGAGAGCTGCGTGCACCTAACAGCAGTGCACGCAGCATTGCCCATGTATATTATGGGGATAGGAAGAGTTGGAGAGCAGCCAAGCACTGTCTAAAATTATAGCTACACCCCCATGCATGCTGGTCACGCCCACTGGCGGCATGGTGTGGAAACCCCCCTCTACAAATCCTGCGTTTGCCCCTGATAGCGTACGCTCCATTGGCCCAATTTTGCCAATTGGTATATGAGTTTATTGTATTATACCTTCTAGTATATTGTCCGCTTGCAGAGAGGTTTGCTTAGAAGTAGATGGATAGGTTTACCTTAAATGGTTCAAGTCCATCCCAATCCTTCATAAGAACATATAGGTCACGCTTCAAAATCAGTCCACAAGCAGAAGTCAGTGTTAATGAGTAAAAGTACACAGGGTTCTTTTTAATTTGAATTTTCTATACAAACCTACCTACCCCGAAATTGCATCTGACGTAAGACTGCATGGGTGTGTAGCCAGCGTTAGAGGTCCATGGTCAATAGGATTGGTGGTGTGATCATAGCAGGACTGACCAGGGGTGTGGCCTATTTTGACAGAATGTTCCATTTTGGAATGTTGAAAGGTTTGGACACATGTTATTCTACTCAGAAGCCTTTGTCTACAGTGTTCTCCCCAGAACATTTTGCCAGCCGGGTGGCATTAAGAAGCAGCCGGGTGGGGGCAGTTGTAATACTTTGCAATAATAATGAAAAATGTTGGAGGTTATTGCTCCAAGAGCCGGGTGGCAAGAAAAAACAGCCGGGAGAGAACACTGGTCTATCTTTACCATAGTGTTTCTGCGTTTGAGCAGGATGTCCCGTCCTACTTGTTCTGGCTGCTATAACATATCACAATGTAGACGCAGGCGAGCGTGCCTCCCACAATGCTTTGCACCCGAACAACCAGACACACTCCAGCACTGGAATCTGACATTTTTGCACAGGGGTGTACGACTATGAAATGAACCCTACAAAGACTGACTGTAAGGACCCGACCTTTTGTAATTACATTATCTCACTATGTTTTTGTAATGCATCACAGAATAAAAAATGTAAACTTTGTTTTTATAGATTATATCTTATATATAAATACCAAAGCCAATAAATTCACATACCCTTGATAGAACTAGATAACGTCAAGGTGGGGTTTTGAGGGTTTTTTGCCACCTCCCCGACAGATCTGTCTGAGACAGATCCCACAAATTGTCCTGATGACCGGCAAATCACCTTTCTGTATACACATATAATATCACTATAATAAGACTAGAATATTACTGTATACAAATACCACTGGCTGATTTATACAAGTACATATTGCATTATTATTATTATTATTATTATTATTATTATTAATATACACTACTATTGGAAAACATTATAACCGCATTAGAACCCCTTAGAAGGATATTTGAAATAATTCCTAAAACTGTCCTCAGGATTCAGAGAAAATAATCCTTTTTCTTTTAAACTAATTTATTTTAGAAAGTGCTCAGACGTGTCATCTCTTACCGGAAACCCGCTATCCAGACAGAGAAAATAAAGCAAATAATTGGTGCATGTTGGCACCTATGCCATATACACAGAAACGACGGCTAAGCTTCTACGGTAACTGTGAGGAGCGCTGCTAAACAATATTAATAAGGAGATGAACGATAGAGACAGAGGAGAGAACGACAGGAATACGTTTAAATGTTATTCAGTATATTTTAAGCATGGATTAACTCATCTGTAAAACACTAAGTGCCACATATTCCGGATAATGTATATTTTTACGGATAATGGATATTTTTACGGATAATGGATATTTTTTGCTGAATTACAATTAATGAGAGGACACTGAGGTTTGGAACCAGCTCGGTCCTCACTACTCATAAAGCTAGATCTCTGTATTTGACTAGCTACAGAAATCAGACATGGTGCTATAGTGAGGTCAGTAGAAGAGAGTGTCGGCGTAGAGGAGTGATTATATTGGATTATATGGGCATATTAGCAAACAATTCATCTGTATTGTTCTGTACTGTTTTTTTTGGAATAATAACAACCCTTTGGGACTGATAAAGGGAGGGTGGCAAATTAGTAAGCCTGAAATCCAATACACCGGCAAAGGTTAATGATAATAGTTAGCTGTATGTTTTGGCCACTGACATTACCATGAAGAGTCAGCATGCAATCCAAGTGCAAATGTCTCCTTGAAGACTAACTCCTGAAGATATATACTGATAGTTTGTATCAGGTATAGAAATAGTCCGAGTGCCCAATTACGCAGCCCCTAGAATTAGGGTGCTGGTGACCAGCTGCCAGCCCCTATGTAATAACACTGACTTATCTTTGGGATGCAGGGATGTCAGCCTGCAGTAAAACAATACTATATCCCTCCCCCCCCTTAATCACCAAACAGATGGTTTCTCCCACAGAGAAGGGCAGATATCACTTAAGGGCACCATAGAAACTCAAAGCTGCACGACAGGGACATTACCTAGCGGAGCACACAGCGCCACCTACCTGCACCAGCCACACACAAGAACAAAGTCCAACCTTTAACACATTTAAGGAGGGAAGCCCCTCTTTGATTATTATGCATACCCCCCCTCCCACAATTTAGTCTTATAAAACCGGGAGAAGATAAATTCCGCCCAAGATCATCCCAGAAACGCCTACATTGGGATGAAACTCTTCCCACTTTTGTGCAAGCCCTGCTCTTTTGGAGGTCCATAAACTGAGACAGCTGCGCACAAATTGGGACAGTTGTGGGGTATGGTTATGTAAGATTACAGAAATCACACACTTGCCAACTTTTTCTCGTTGGCTTCAGGGAGATCCCGGGGGGAGTTGGGCGTGCGGGGGCGGGGCTTGATGAATCACATCATTTTGGCCCTGCCCCCTAAACGTTTGTCACTATTTTGGCCAGGGTGCGGGGCTAAGATGACGCGATATTTGCGTCATTAAGCCCCCTCCCCAAACCACTTATCTATTTTGGGGGCGAGAACCGGGAGGTCTCCCGGACATTCTGGGAGAGTAGGCAACTATGCTTAAAGAAAAGCAACTAATGAATCTCTAGAGACTGAAGTGTCTTGTACATTTCTGTCTCCATTACTGAAGTCATGTTGTCTTACCTGTCAGTCTTTAATCTATCATAAATAGGTGAAATATATTTAGAAGCCATCTGCCAGGAACCTCATTTTGAAGGACATTCCATTTGGTTACCATTGAATGGGAAACAATACATGACACTTCCTTTGATTACCATTTAGTTTATGTCATTTAACATAAAAACTTTCATTCGCCACGATATTCATATATGGTCATGTGCAACATAACTGCACAGGCTGCAGACAGCAGACAAATATATTTATATACTGTGCAAAAGTTTTAGGCAGGTGTGGAACAAATTCTGTAAAGTAAGAATTCTTTCAAAAATAGAGGTGTTAATAGTTTATTTTTTATCAATTAACAAAATGCAAAGTGAATGAACAGAAGAGAAATCAAAATAAATTCAATATTTGGTGTGACCACCATTTGCCTTCAAAACAGCATCAATTCTTCTAGGTACACTTGCACACAGTTTTTAAAGGAATTCGGCAGGGAGGTTGTTCCAAATATCTTGGGAGTGAACTAACCACAGATCATCATCATCATTTATTAATATAGCGCCACTGATTCCGCAGCGCTGTACAGAGAACTCATTCACATCAGTCCCTGCCCCATCAGAGCTTACAGTCTAAATTCCCTGATGTACACACACACACACAGACAACCTACCAGTATGTTTTTGGAGTGTGGGAGGAAACCGGAGCACCCGGAGGAAACCCACACAAAAACAGGGAGAACATACAAACTCCACACAGATAAGGCCATGGTCGGGAATTGAACTCATGACCCCAGTACTGTGAAGCAGAAGTGCTAACCACTTAGCCACCATGCTGCCCATGTGGATGTATCCTTCTGTCTCTTCATGTGATCCCAGACAGACTCGATATTGAGATCAGGGCTCTGTGGGGGCCATATCATCACTTTGAGGACTCCTTGTTCTTCTTTACGCTGAAGAAAGTTCTTAATGACATTGGCTGTATGTTTGGGATCATTGTCCTGCTGCAGAATAAATTTGGAGCCAATCAGACACCTCCTTGATAGAATTTCATGATGGAAAAGTACCTGCCTGTATATCTCAGCATTGAGGACACCATTAATCCTGACCAAACCCCCAGCTCCATTTGCTGAAATGCAGCCCCAAACTTGCAAGGAACCTCCACCATGCTTCACTGTTGCCTGCAGACACTCATTATTGTACCGCTATCCAGCCCTTCGACGAACAAACTGCCTTCTGTTACGGCCAAATACTCAAAATTTTGACTCATCAGTCCAGAGCACCTGCTGCCATTTTTCTACACCTCAGTTCCTATGTTTTCGTGTATAGTTGAGTCGCTTGGCCTTGTTTCCACGTCTAAGGTTGGCTTTTTGGTCGCAATTCTTCCACGAAGACCACTTCTGGCCAGACTTCTCCGAACAATAGATGGGTGTACCTGGGTCCCACTGGTATTTTCCAGCTCTGAGACAAAGGGCTGAAAAGAGGTACAATAATGAGTGTTTGTACCAAATGATGGTCACACCAAATATTGATTTTAGATCTATCTTCTGTTCATTCACTTTGCATTTTGTTAATTGATAAAGATAAGCTATCAACACTTCTATTTTTGGAAGCATTCTTCCATTGCAGCATTTTTTCCACACCTGCCTAAAACCTTTGCACAATATTGTATATCCCTATATAGTGCAGGTTCTGGACTTGCTAGCTCCTGTTCCTATGTGAGACTCTCGTCTGGTAATTGTTTTAGGGGTCATGCAAGGATTATATCTATGTACCGCTGCATTTATACAAAACGTGGATGTGTTTCAGTGTTTCTTATTCGTACTGTTTGCAAAGATTGTTCAACCTACGTCTTACCTAGAAATAGTCCTGAAGGTCAGTGTTTGTTAATACACAAGGTGTCACTTGCTGTGATGTACGGCTGTGCTGTGCCACTATATATATATATATTTTTACCTAAGTATTATGATTAAAGTTTATTATTAGAAGGAGAATAAGTTTCATTGATAGTGATATGAACAGCCATCATGTATTTACAGCCTATACTGTCAGTAGTATAGAACAGAAGGGGGTGGGGGGGGGGGTCAGAAACAAAATTAAACAGAGTTTAGAACATACTTGCCTACACTCCCGGGATGTCTGGGAGATTCCCGAAATCCGTGTCGGTCTCCCGGACTCCCAGGAGAGCAGACAAGTCTCCCACATCCCACAATTCCCTGGCCAAAATAATGCGATTCGCATCATTTGGCCAGGGAATTTTTTGTGTGTTATACGTGACCACATTAAAACTCACCTTCACTCCCCTAAAAACTTGCAAAGACAATGTTTAACGCGCAGGGGCAACGTTCCCTCTTTTTAAATTGAATTGCACAAGTTTTCGCGCTGCGTTAACTAAAAACGGTCGCTATAGCAGTTAACAACCCGCAAGTGATTTTTTTTTTTTAACGTTGCGGGGAAAAAAAAATATCTTGCGGTCAATTAAATATACCCCATAGAACAGAAACCTGGTACATATATACCGCCCATTAATCAGTGCTTCTGTCAAAATATATGTATATATATATTACATACACTATATATACACGCACGTACTGTATACATATCTACTATATAAATGCCTAGTGGCGTGTGTGGGTAAAAAAAAAAAACAAGCTGCAGCGCCACCTGCTGGGCAGAGTTATACACTGACCTATATATTTCTTGAAGGAGAAGTGACAGTTGGGAGTGGTTGGTGGTTGCCGGGGGTGATAGTGGGGAGTTTTTAACACCTTAAGTAGCTTGATGAAGGTTGTGGCGATGAAGATGAAGGATGAGGTGATGGAGAAAAATGATGAGGTGGTGACATATGGAAAAAACCATGTTAAAAAATGGCCGCTTGCGTCGGGAAGTAACGCTCTTCCCCTGAGGAGGCCTGGGCTAGGCCCAATGCATGACAAGAACCTTTTTAACACCTTAAGTAGCTTGATTTGACTAGAATGCATGAGTATCATGCACGGGTTAACTTGTATATTATATATATCACACACATACACACATAGCTTTAGAGTGCAGACACATTATTGCTCATAATCCCCAATGTATTCATTAATTCCCACACCTTTAAATTCACCCATATAATTTGATGGAGTTGTACAGAAATGTGTCATTATATAAAAGACACGCAATCAAATTCATCAAAATTCACATTGAATGAGTTGGAAAATGTTTCTTAATGCTGTAAATTGATTGTGTGCAGTAGGAAATATTTCTGTGTTGGGGTGAGGGTTGAGGGGGTTTTAACTTTTTGTCATTTATACGCAATACCAATCATTTCTCATTCTTTAAAAAAATAAGTTTTAAATCAATCACATGTTGTGACTGGTTTGTAAATATGAAGTAAAACAAACTCCTCTTAGTAGGCTGCACATGCTGTTGGAGATAGAGCAAGAGATATACAAGATAGACTTGTACCTGTACACCAATGATAGGCAACCTAATAAATGGAGCCCGCCCTTCTCTCACCATTCATAACCCCAGGGACCCTACACCGGTTCATCCTGCAGCCAAAAGGATATTTGGGAAAACATTCTCACCGAACACAAACAATCTCCCAGGGTTTTTAAAACTCATAGGACAGACTGATACACTTTAGGGGCCCTCTAACCGTCATAAGGGCCGCACTTACCCTTTATCTCAGTACTAAGGTAAAACAATACATTAAATCAAAGAAAGACACACCTATCTGTAATAACATATCTGCACGCATTTTACACAAGTCTTACATGCTATAACAAACACATCTGACAATAAAGCAGGAAGAAGCCCAGGGCCACAGATGCAGGCTCCGAGGGCCACAGATGCAGGCTCCGGGGGCCACAGATGCAGGCTCCGGTGGCCACAGATGCAGGCTTCGGGGGACGCAGATGCAGGCTCCGAGGGCCGCCTGTTGCCCATCACTGCTGGTCATGGTTGCTATCTGTCAGTATACATTTTTGCTTGTCGGTAAGAAAAATATACAGTAACAAAAAGACAATCTTGTAAAAATACAAAATTTTACAAGAACCAATGATATTCTCCCAGTTTATGACCCCGATATATACAATCCCTGACTCCCGTTGTCCTCTATATAAAATAATTTTCACGTTTCAATACATTTTACAAGTACGGAAAAAGAAAATGTCATTTAAAATGTTACACTGACATTTTTTTTCTCTGTGATATTTTTCTTATTGGTTTTTATTACTGTTTTTATTACAGTATTTTTATGTGACATTTTTATATTAACAAAAACTAAAATATTCCTTTTGCACAGGTATAAAATCCTCACACTTTATTATAATGTAGAGCCACCATCTGCAGCAACTTGGGGTGAGCATGTAACCAGTTCGGCACAATGTTCGGAGGTGATTTTGGCCCATCCTTCCAGGTAGATTTGCTCCAGGCTGCTCAGGTTCCTCAGATGATACTTGTAAACCCCAATTTCAATAAGTGCCACGGATTCTCTTTCAGACGGCGATCAGGGCTCTGACTGGGCATTTATAAGACATTCACCTTTTGTACTGCTATTAACTTTTTCTGAAGACTGAAGCAGGTTCCCTTGCAGTATTTCCTGGTATTTAACACCGTCAATCTTCCTTCTACACTGTATTGTAGGTATAATGTATTGCATCACGCATTTCACTATTAAATATGGCCAAAATGCTCTATTTGACCACTAAACCTTCACATCACGAATGGATCACTCTCATGCTTTTTGGCAAACACGAGATGACTTTTTTACATGGTTCATTTTGAGTAACAAAGTAATAATAATAATAATAATAATAATAATATTTCTTATTAATATAGCATCTTTCCCCCAATGGGACTTAACGCACATTCATTTTTTTGCAGATGGTGAGGTAGCCAAATTGTCAGGCGCCGTCTCCGCACTGACATTTGGGGCAGGAGACGGACGCCTGCACCTTCTCAGCAACCACGTCCTGTTGCCTAGCAGCAGGACGCTATCTCTGCTCACCTGTCTGCAGCCAGCATGTCTTTCCGCCAAAATCTCCCTAACCCTATCAGGAGGCACCTTAGGGTATATAAAGCAGCCTCTGACACATGTCTAGTGCCAGAGTATTGGGTCTTCAGCCTTGCTCCAGCGTTTGTTCCTGTGTTGCTGTTACTTGGATTCTGACCCCGGCTTGTTCCTGACTTCTCCTTCGGTTCCTGATTCTGGCTTAGACTGATATTTGGTATTGACCTGGCTTCCTGACCATTCTCCTGCTTCTGATTTAGCTATATCCGTTCCTCTGGTTGTGACCCGGCTTGTTGACCACTCTTCCATCCTGCTTCCTGGTGGGCTCTCACCGCTGCCTCAATTGTTACCTCGCCAGCTGACTGATACTGAGGGCCGCGACCTGCACGTCCCTTGCAGCGAAGTCCATACCTCCTTGCGGGGGTTCCTGGTGAAAACCAGGGGCGTGTTAGACTCCGCGACTCAGTACTCAGTAGCGCCAACTGCTGGCAGGTATCATCAATTCCACAGAGTGATTCTGACACAAATTGGGTGCTCTCAGCTGCCACGCAATGTAACCATCTACATCAGTCCTTGCCCACGAATAAACGGTGAGAACATACGACCCCTCTCTCGCAAGTCTCCGTCTTGTTTGTGCAGAGAGTTTAGAGGGACAAGCTTTTCTAGGCAGCGTCCGGGTGGTTTGATGTAGCGTCCACTTCCTGATATGGAACCAACAGCGCAAACTGGGACATCCAAACACATAGATATGGTTTGTTACCCTTTTCTAATCCATGCATTTGAATTACCTTATTTCTAACTGCTTTGGGATGCCGTTTAGTCTTCCATCTTCAAAGCCGTCCTTCAGATTCGCAACCTTAAACTATTGGATTTATGTCCAGAAAATGTGGTGGTTATTTATTGATTCATTGGTGGAGGCAAACGGTCTCCTCGTTCAGCAATTGCATTTCACCGATGTAAATTTAGCCAACACAGGGATCAAATGCCTATGCAAACAGGTTTCAGGGTTTTTTTTCCGCAAAATGTTTATGTAACATAAAAAAAATGTCACATGAAAAAAACAAACCAAAAACACATATTGGGGGAGATTTAATTCAACTTGATGTTCCTCCGCAACAGCACACGGAGACACTCCGAGGCCATTTGTAGCCTGAAGCCCGCGCTCATTTTTCCTTGCACTCCATAGAGGTGCACAGCAAAATGAGTGGAGATTACTTACCGCAATAGGAGGTAATGTACACAGACGGACATCAATTTGAACTGAGTTTCAGTGGCTTGAAATAAAAACATCAGAGAACAAAACTGGAGGAACAGTGTAGGATTAGTTATTCAGTAAATTAAAAGAATTGGTCAAGGGTCTGAACTCTTTTGCAAGGCATTACAACCAGGGCCGACGCTTGGGATGTCCGTGAGGGGCAACCACACAGGGCACAAAACTGAATGGGACTGCAGGATGATGATTATTTTAAGTTTATTTGGTAAGAGCTGAAGGCTAGGGGGCGCCGGTTTTCCTTTTTGCCACATGTGCTAACAATTCTAGTTACAGCTATATGTCCATCATGATGTCTTACACTCATCTACAGCAGGTTGCAATGTTAGGAGTAATTATCTAACTGAGCAGACACAGAGTGACTAACAGATTCTTATACTTGCTTGTGGGAAGGTAAGAGTCAGTGTTGTCACATCATTTTAAAACACTACATTATTAGCTTTGTGCCCTACATCAGGACCCATCTGAACACTGGGAGGGGCTCCAGGTGTCCACAGTAATATTTCACTTCCTAACAGAACAGAGGTGGAATATCAGGTTAACACTGAACAATGTATTTCACCTTCACAGTTCATGGGGCATAATTTATGGGTCATAGATTTCTCCACTAGACAACTGGGCCTCCGTAGTTAGGAAACAGCGTGTGTCGCACAATGGAGAGCATATCTTTAGCACATACAAAGTGTACAAAGGGAGAGATAGAAAGATCGGGATTGAAACTGTATAAATGAATTACTAGTGGTTGGCATCGCTGCTCATGGCTTATACAGGTACCCTGTATTATTATACAGTATTAATAAAGTAGCAACATTTTATATTATATATAGCATTGTGCAATCAACGTAAAGATAATCAGACATTTCCTACAAGGACAAACCCCTGACAAACGCCACATGTCCTCCAAGGCTGTTGTATCAGTCAACAACTGCAATAAGTTGTAAGAACCGCGGATGTACCTGAAACTTGCAATTCCTCCTCCCTGCCCGCCAGAGCTGCGTCTTTGCTGGGCATCTGAGTCTTGGAGCTCATGTCTCCCATGTATGTACCACGTAACAACTGGAACAGGAATATCCGAGAGGTAAGGAGACGGGGCGAGGTCAGCATGAGCTTCAGGGTTTGCGGGTGGGTTCAGATCACCAAAACGAAAATGTTCTGCAAGGGGAACAAGGATATGATATTGCTCATTCAATAGCTCCTATTATTATTATCACCATTTATTTATATAGCACCACTAATTCCGCAGCGCTGTACAGAGAACTCACTCACATCAGTCCCTGCCCTATTGGGGCTTACAGTCTAAATTCCCTAACACACACACACACACACACACACACACACACACAGACTAGGGTCAATTTGATAGCAGCCAATTAACCTACCAGTATGTTTTTGGAGTGTGGGAGGAAACCGGAGCACCCGGAGGAAACCCACGCAAACACGGGGAGAACATACAAACTCCTCACAGATAAGGCCATGGTCGGGAATTGAACTCATGACCCCAGTGCTGTAAGGCAGAAGTGCCAACCACTGAGCCACCGTGCTCCTAAGCATTGCATACAGTCCCTATTTCCGCAGGAAAGCCCCTCTTTCCAGCAGCAGAAGGGGACTAATCCTACTGGGAAAAGAGCATAACTTAGCTGGAAATTGGGATGATTTGGGCAGATTGTGCATAGTCTAAATTGACAAAAGTCTATCAAGGTCAACCATTTCTAAACCCCAGCTCTGCTGATGCAGAAGAATACAAAACTAAACACCAGCCAGTCATTTACCAATATATCCTCAGTGGGGTACAGGAAATTCTTCTGACTCCATTGGGAGAATTCAATTGATGGTGCCATTACGGTAGGGAATCTCCATAATATTGTGGTGATGTGCCTGGACTTTCTGGAGATACATGGTGCTGAATTGAATCACCCTCCAAAAACATGTAATATGAATTTCTAGGATCAATGATCTCAATAATGTCATCTAAAGAGCATAGCATTGGTACATTATCTTCTAAGAAAAAAAACATCAAATGTACTTTTAAATCCGAGTGACAAAACGTTGTAGACCTTTTTTGTGCTTTTTGTCATCCACACAGTCCTGGGTATGAAGAGCTGGTTAGATAAACCATTAAGATGACCATGGGTATATTTATACATACAAATTATATAACCTCTCAGCTGCATTTTTTTCCTAGTGTAAGGTCAGGTCCCACTGGTATTTGAGAAACGTATTTAAGACAAATTAAATGGAGGTAAAAACAGGTACATGTTCAAAACGCATTTGCTGTGTGTTTTGCATTTTAAAAAGCACTGTATATTTTCTAATGTAGCGAAACGCGTCAGACGCACAAAAATGGAACAACGAAACACGTTACCGCAATAAAAGTATAGACGCAAATGGCTACGGGCTCACTTGGAACAATGAATTTGATTATCATATCTATTTCCATGCGTTTACCCACCAATAAAAAACATTAAAAAATAACATCAATGGGTAGTAGTTCAAAACTAGCCAAGGTTATATAATCTTTTAATTTAATTATTATCCCTTTATCAACAAGGTTACTCGGCGCTGAACCCTCTCAACTTATCATATGTCCTGTTTATAGACAGGTGAACAAATACGTAAAACATTTTTGAGATGCTCTCCTACTAGTGTCTTATGCACTTAGCTCACTGTTAAATAATATTTTCTAAAAGCTTACCCTGATCCATTCAAATCCATCATGACGAGTTTTTATTGAACACCTAGTCCGACTAGACACAAACTCATACTTAATATGTATATAGTAAATGTGAATACAGATTAAAGAGAACCTGTGAGCAATACAATATGGCAGAACCAACCTATTAGAACCTATCTTGTTCTAGCTGCTTCAACTGTCAGGACAGGTTGAGTCTACCAGTTCTGACCAATCCTGACTGTCAGCTCTGCAGGACTTTCAGCTGCGTTCCTCTAACATTTGGGCCACCACACAATTGGTTCTATCCGGAGATCTCCCTAAATAGCATGGGTTTCTAAACTACTCCTTTACAATCTCACTGCACAGCACATTCTAACTTCTCCAAATCTGAGTGTATTTTTGGTGAAAGTTTGGTATATTTGGTGACTTCTAAAAAAGAAAAGTGGAGGTGTTGCCCATAAGCAACAAATCAGATTCCAGCTACTATTTATCTAGAATGTGCTACTTAAATGTACCTAGAATCTGATTGGTTGCTATTCTACTTTTTCCTTTTTAGAGGTTTTAGTAAATATAGTCCTATACATGGATGTAATCTCCCCGTTGTGATAAAGACACCCCCTCCATGGTGGCACAGACACACCCCCTTTCATTCAAAAAGAAAACAAAATTGATGTTAACTGTGACCGGATGGGTTTGCTTTGCCACCCGGTCTCCGGCAGAGTGGTCATTGGGTGAGGGACCTTACACAGTTTATCTGGGTTTCCTTTTTACCATCAGTACCCAACTGTTACTGACCACTCCTACTGGTGTCACCTTGCCACCAGACACTCGCCGACTTTGAATGCCAACTGCGCAATAGTTGTAGGAGGATAGGGCTGCCACCACCAGCCTCCTTCACCGGGCATCTGTAAGCATTTACTTCTGGGCAGCTGGTATAGCTGCTGGAGCACCTTGTTGCTTTGGGCAGGCTGGTACCTCCTGACCACTAACTATGGATCTAAACTTAACAAAAATGTACATCAATCTGTGATTTCCCAAATTACTTGCAGCTTCATTACTCAGATATTTTCTCTCTCACACACGGGATACAAAAGGCTAACAACCTCCTGTTGGGCATTCAGGCTAAAAAATATGTGTTGGTCACTTTTAGATCAAAATCTTTAACAAGGGAAATCCTTTCTACAAAAATGTTACAAAAACAAGTTGACCCCAACATGGCACACTAACTAAGAAATCAATACATTTCCAATACAAAAATCATTTGCAATGACATACATCGGCGCACTGCGCCACTAATTGAAATACATTTATACAATAAGTTATTTCTAAGTGATCTGGCCACATTACCTTTTTGACAATCGTATAGAATGCAAGCTCAAAGGACAAGAGACAACGTCTGTGCCAGGAATAAACGGTTTGTTATTACACAACGAACTGTCTTTCTACGTGCTGGACCACAGTTATGTGTAACAACAGTGGCTGTTACACAACAATAACTGTTACACAAAGGATCTACATCCAGTTAGCAAACACAAATGCATTATTTTATAAAGATTTACAAATGCAATAAGTCTTACACAAAAAGACACAGATTCCAATCATTTCATATATATATAAACTAGCATTCTGCAACTTTCCCAGGATTAGTCTGCATTTCAACCCCAGAGACTTTCATGAGTGCCCAACGAAGTGTTTTTAATTGGAGAGAGAGAGAGAGAGAGAGAGAGAGAGAGAGAGAGAGAGAGAGAGAGAGAGAGAGAGAGAGTGTGTTAGACCCACAACATTCAATGCACAATTGATATAATGCACAGCATAATTATGATCTGCAATCAGCAGACAGACTGTGACCTGTATTATGCCTATGTCCTACTGTCAGGCACTATACACACTGTCATGTAACACCACACACGTTATCTGAAATAAATACACAGTGATTAGCACAAATCTCAGTGGCAGAAATGCCACCACACACAGCTCTGGTAATGTCACTCCTCTATTCTAAACTTATCTGTCATGTGGAGAAATATACAACTTACCTAACTGCAAGCTGCCATAAGCAAAACATGCACAGCGAACTACAACATCCGGCATGCATTGGGACGACTACAACTACAGTGTCAGGCGTGGGACATAATAGGTAAGACTCGTTCTAGCTGCTTTATTGCTGAAGCTTATTAACACTGTAATAAATGTTTCTCTAATCTGAATATTTTGTTGCATTTGTGTTTAAGCTTGGGTTTTACATGTTAATTATTTTAGTCATTTAATAAGTTAGCCTTGTAAAACTGGGCTTATATTCCTGATAGTATTGTTACTGACTGTAATGCTGAATCATGCAGACTGTGTATTTCATTTGTCTGGTTTTAAATGATTGGATTGACAACCCTAATGATCTCAAATGAAATTTATAAACGGCCGCTTAATATAATATTGACTTAATTTTGTTTTTCACTCCTGGGTAGGTGAACATACAAGTCACTTCTCTGCAATAATTTTGCACTGTCTTGTTAAAATTAATACCGTAATCAGTGATATAGTTAAGAGAATAATTACACAGTGGAACATTTATTTTAAGTGTTATAAATAATTCTAGGGACCTAAAAAGTGTGTTGTAGTAATATTCTATGAACGTTAATTCAAATGTAAAGCGCTACGGAATCTGCTGGCGCTATATAAATAAATGTTGATGTTGATTATGATGGACTTTTTGTTGCTTTTTTTAAATATGCCATAAATATTTTTTTCCCCTTACATTTAGTAACGTAGAACAAAACACTGTCATAATTTTCCACTCCAGTAACTGTCGTTCATGAGCATTGTTTCCTTACGGTTCTAATCTAGTGTCAAAACGCTTCAGGTGCCGTCCAAAAAATGTCCATCTCTGTATACCCTAAAGGTTTTTCATCCAATTATTGTGAAAATCACACAATAAATGACCGTTTGGTAAGATATAGCATTGGGGTGTGCAATCATACCAATGCACAATGTATTGTTTGGTATTATAAACTTCCTAAAAATCTCTACGAAAAAGTCCTTACCTAAAGGACGAAACGCGTTGCTACAGCTACAGTATCACTGGATCATCTAGACCACTCTAAGTATATTCCATTGCATTTATCTCATACTTTGACCGGACTCTCGTTATAATATCTACCAACAGCTCTGAGGATTCTAAGCGGAACACAGTTTGAACAACATTGTGCTTATCCGGACATCTGAGAGGTGCGCACCTCACTCCTGCAGAGAGGCTGAGACCGAAACTGATCACTCCTCCATGTGGACATCGAAAACTGCAAGTATTTGCTACACTCACGGTGTGAGGTCTACACTATATTATTGGAGGATCTACATCTCTAGGAGACAAATCGGGTATTTATTTATCTCAGCAGACGGGAAAATAGTATTTTTGGGAGTACATATTTTTTTGGGAGATTGAATCATTCACGGTCTGAGAGACATTGTAATAGGGATCCATTATACATGTGGTCATTTAAGAAGATATACTGATATCTCTATACACTATATGCTGTTTGTTAACGGCAGAATCACTAATACTTTTAGATTATTATTGGGTATTTTATGTATTTTTATAATAAATGTTGATTTTATTTATATTTTGCAATGGTTGTAGAATTTTATATCTAATTAAGTACTATTGGAAAGTAGTGGTTCATATTACCCCCTGGATGCCTCACATTCGCGCTGTCATTGTTTTGTGCTGATTGGTATTATTGAGGGGAGTGACACTTTCCCCAGACTAGCGGCGTTTCGGAGACATTCCAGCAGGGTCTTTTTTATTATTAGCGCCAGGTATTTGTTATTTTATACTTCCTAAAAATCTCTGTCAACGATGGAGCGATGTCGGGCAAATGTGGAAGTGTGTACACACTCACCACCAGCAGTGTAGGCAGATATCTGTAGTGTGTGAGTCACCAACTTTTCAGCAGATGGTTATGACAGATGAAGATCACAGATCTGACGGTATGTGGTGTATTGTGTACACATGAATAGGCTGCTCATCGGGACTGTCAGTCGTGGGTGAAATTGTTACAGAAATTGCATCTGAAATAATTTTTTGTAGTGTGTGCCCAGCTTTAAGGATACCTAAATGGAAACTGTCCCTGAACATGTCCGTCCTTGAACGTTGTCCAAGGGGGCCAACAAGCCTAGTAACCTACACGTCTTCACTGACCATTCAGGTGACAGCAGAGACGATGGCCGTACTTGTCAGAAGCCGGTGAATCTTTCCACCAGCCACTGTAGCGTTATCGTCAGGGGGGCAGCCCATTGTTGCATTGAGTGAAGCACAAAAAAAGCGCAATTGCTGTCGAAGACCCCCATTTATGCCAGCAATAAGGCCTTTCACCCTTTGTTAAATCCTCCAGTGCGTGTTTCATGCAAGGTTGTCATTATATCCTAAGAAGGGTCCTGCGGCTGTGATCTACACCCAAGGTCAGTGCTACTGTAGATTACCTCCAAACTGTCCCAATTTAGACAGTCCCCATTCTGGGAGACTGTCCCGTTGCCCTGGCAGCAAGGACGTTTTGTCCCAAACGTTGGGAGTTATGTCCTGCTCATCGCTCTTTTGCACGGGGTAAGCTTATTTAACAAGTATTGCAGTATTAAATGTACTGAATGTAGCAGGTACTGATCCACCTAGAATTGCAATTTAACAGGCGCAATTCTGCACAAATAGGCGCATTATGTCACAAAGGAGGAAAAAGCAGCATTTGCGCAGAGGATGCACATTTGTCCGAATGACCCTAATCGTTGGTATAGTAATTTATTCATCTTTGAACTGCAAGTATGTGCTGTCTGCTGACGTGACGACTCGTGAATTAAATCTATTCCATTTTCCATGGTATAGACTCTGTAGGTTCTCAAAGGTCACCTCCAGGCATGATTTTACTTATTTTTAATTAACGCATGCTTAATTAACCACACTTAGCTATTATTTTCACAACCTGCTTAGACAAGCATTCCTCTGAAAGCCTGTCGGGTCTGTGGGGGTCAAAAATTTTGCTTCTAAATATATTTTGCTGTTAGGAAACATAAATATCCGCCAACTTATGTTACAACGTTTTCAGCGCCAGTGGACATCTTGTTTTGGCGTGAGTCATGGGTGTATAAATATTGGTGAACTACTAATCAGCACTTGCTTCATCAAAATCTTGCACATGCTCTGCTGTAAATAACACTGGCGTGAACACGTCTTTTTCAGCCGTGAGACATGTATGATCTCAGGCCAGATTAGGAGATGGAAGACCTCACCTCTTTCAGTTCTCCAGCTTCGGGAGCAGGAGATTCGGTTCAGTAAAATATTGGATCCAGAAATTGGCAAATCTGTCAGCTCTGAATTGCGGCTGCAAATAAACACCAAACCAAATTAATATAAAGTCTCCATTGTGAGGAGTTCTTTTTAGGCTAAACTCATAAGCAAAATTTAAACACGGGGCCATTGTTTGCAAAATTCATTCTATGGGGTAGATTTAGCAAACCCTCTAAAAAGACACAGTAGGGGTTTTGTCCATAATAGCCAATCGGATTGTAGCTATCACTTTC
The DNA here is from genome assembly GCF_038048845.1 of Mixophyes fleayi. Taxonomy (NCBI): domain Eukaryota; kingdom Metazoa; phylum Chordata; class Amphibia; order Anura; family Limnodynastidae; genus Mixophyes; species Mixophyes fleayi. Next base: position 21,329,685 of record NC_134404.1, on the reverse strand, counting down.
TATAATGCACTAGATAAATGATTGTTCTAGAATCTGATTGGTCACACACCCATCGTAACACGGCCAAACCCCTTGTCCTAAAATCAAGCTCCTATTCTAAAACAGACCTGCAGTAGGTTGCTGGCAAGAATGAGTTGACAGGAATCCTATTAGCGTACCTTAAGCAAACTTCCAGAGACAGTGACAAACTTCTAAAAGGCAAAGTTGTTGGTGCCCGTTGTGTTTTTAACTGGACAACAACTTATTTGTAAGGAGGAAGCCAAGGAAATATATCTCATGAGAAGCGCATTGTGTGCAAAACTTTCCTGTTAAGGGGTAGACGTGAGCAAAATGCTTCAGCCTATTACCAGTTTGTAAGGACGATAGTATTTTGCAAACGTTTTGCCGAAAACCTTATGGAATTTCCGTCAAAATTTAGTTTTTAAACAAAAAAAAAATGGAGAAATTCATTTTTTTATATGTCTTATTCTTATGATTGAGACATCAATAAAACGTTCTTAAAACATCAACCCCGCACCAGAAAATCATAGTAATGGTCCAATAGTATACACTGAACCAGCAGGTTTACTTGTCTCTAGTAAGGCTATTCTTGTAAGTGTTGTTGGCACTGGGTGTTTGCATATGCAGAGATTGAGGTACAATCCAGTGTAGGTAAATAAGATATTGTGTATTCCAATACATTGTACCTCATAGCTGAAACTAAGAAGGACTAGAACCAATCAGATTTATATATATATTCTTCAATTAACACAAATTAAAATAATGCATGTTAATTATCACTTCCCAACACGTTAGGACAAATATTTCTTGGGAAAAATTGTGTTTGAATGAGAATTTCACCTTTCTTAAAGACAGGATCATACTTCCCAAACCAAGGACCTCAAAGGGGTCTCTGCAGAAAAGGGGGTCTTTCACCCAAAAGGAGACATTTTAGGGGGTTATGGGTGTGTCTTGGGCAAGTCAGGGCTTATTGTGTCCCGATTCACAATGTCTCAGTGTTGGTAGGTAACCATTAATCAAAATATTATTTAATAATATCAGTTGGCTCCAGATTTTGCTAAATGTTCTGTTTGTATCAATGAAGTTTTAATATGTCTTTGTCTCATTGACAGTGTACACGCATGCTATGTCCATAGTTACGTGTCCTGATGTATGACGAGGAGAGATTTAAAGATATCGGATTGAATCCAAAGGTTAGATTTATTACACTTTCTAAAAAGTTGGAGGTGTTGCCATAGCGACCAATCAGGTTCTAGCTATCAATTATCTAGTACATTCTAAAAATGATAACGAGGGCCTGGTTCATTAAGGATCTTAACTTAAGAAACTTCTTATTTAAGACTCTTGGACAAAACCATGTTACAATGCAAGGGGTGCAAATTAGTATTCTGTTTTGCACATAAGTTAAATACTGACTGTTTTTTCATCTACTAATTTGCACCCCTTGCATTGTAACATGGTTTTGTCCAGGAGACTTAAATAAGAAGTTTCTTAAGTTAAGATCCTTAATGAATCAGGCCCTAGAATCTGATTGGTTACTATGGGCAGCACCTCCACTTTTCCTTTTTCAAAGCTTTAATATTGTCTATTTCCCAAACACAGTATTGCGGGAAAATCTACCACTGCGTCTGCAGTAATCCCAGGCCACGGAAGTCATCTCAGGCCATGGAAGACATCTCAGGCCACGGAAGTCATCCCAGGCCACGGAAGTCATCCTGACAATATTCTTCTGGTTACTGCTTGGATTTTGGGGCAACAACAATCAGACTCTATATACTACCAACCACTACTGGAAACAAAACCACTGGAAAATGAGTTACTGGGCCTTCTTCCTATGGGACTGGGAGCAGATATTATTATTATTATTCATTTTTATTTAAAGGGCGCCACTAGGTATCCGTAGCGCCGTACAGGGACAGACAGGAACACGATACAGGATGGGACAGCACGGTACAGTTAACAAAAAGCACAGTAACTCAGAAGCTCAATGTACAGCTAGATGAGAGGTAGAGAGAGGGGTAGAAGGGCAGGAGGACCTCACGGAAGAGACAAGGAGCTGGAGAGCAGAGTTAAGGTGGTGGAGAACAGAAGGAGAAGAGGCCCTACTCGAAGGAGCGTACAATCTAAGAGGAGGATAGGACGGACAGAAAAGCAATGGTAGGAGGAGGAAATGGGGAGAACGGAGGCAGAGACGAAGAGGGGGGAGAGGAGAATGAAAAGGAGGGAGGTAGGAAGGGGACAGGAGGGAGGGCAGGAGAGGGAGGGGGGTAGGGGGAGACTGGGAGGAGGTCAATTAGGTGGGGGACTGGAGGGCTTTAAGGAAGAGGTGGGTTTTTAAGGCCCGTTTGAAGCTGGACAAGTTGGGGGAAGTTCTGATGGAGCGGGGGAGCTGGTTCCAGTGGAGGGGGGGGGCAGCGCGGGAGAAGTCTTGGATGCGAGCATGAGAGGAGGTAACCAGGGGGGAAGAGAGGCGGCGGTCATTAGCCGAACGCAGAGGGCGGGATGGAGCGTGAAGGGAGATTAGGTTGGAGATGTAGGGAGCAGTGGAGTTGGAGAGGGCCTTGAAACTAAGAGTGAGGAGCTTGAACACGATTCTGTAGGGGATGTGGAGCCAGTGGAGGGATTGGTAGAGGGGGGAGACAGAAGAGGAGCGGCGAGAAAGGAAAATGAGCCGAGCGGCAGCATTGAGTATGGAGTGAAGGGGAGCAAGATGAGAGTGGGGGAGACCAGTAAGGAGGAGGTTACAGTAGTCCAAGCGGAGATAATAAGAGAGTGGACAAGAGCTTTAGTGGCAACTTGGGAGATGAAGGGCTGAATGCGTGCGATGTTGCGCAGCTGAAAGCGGCAGGATTTAGCAAGAGAGAGAATATGAGGGGCAAAGGAGAGAGTGGAGTCAAGGGTGACGCTGAGGCAGCGAAGATGAGGAACAGGGGAAATAGAGGAGTTGAGAACGGTGATAGAAAGGTTGGAAGAGGAGGGGGAATGAGCGGGGGGAAAGACAATAAGTTCGGTTTTAGCGAGATTAAGTTTGAGGAATCTATGACTAAGCAATGTTGCAAGTAATAAAGGGGGGGGCATTATGACAGATCATGGGGTAGGCAAGCAGGTAACAAAGTGTACAATGTATAGGAAAAATTAACAAAACTAATGGCACAAAAAGAGAATACACACCGATCAGCCACGACATTAAAACCACTGACAAGTGAAGTGAATAACATTGATTATCTCGTTACAACTCCAAAACGGCAGGTCTTGTGGGGTGTTCCTGGTATGCAGTGGTTAGTACCTACCAAAAGTGGTCCAAGAAAGGACAACTGGCCGGCAACAGTGTCATGGGCCACCAAGATTCATTGATGCAATTGGGGAGCGCAGGCTAGCCCGTGTGGTCCAATCCCACAGGAGAGATACTGTAGCACAAAATGCTTAAAAAAATTGATGCTCGCTGTGATGAAAAGGTGTCAGAACACAAAATTGGGCAGGTGGTGTTAGTGCTGTGGGTGATCGGTGTAGATAATGTAAATGTGATAGTGTTACAATGAAGGCAGTAGGAGAAGTGGTGGTATGACATGACCCTCGTATATCCCCCGCTTCCACCACTGTATAGCCAGTGGTCAAAGTGAAAGGATGCAGGACTGTTACACAGTTTACCTTGGTTTCCTCCTCACCATCAGTAACAGAGTGTTACTGACCACTCTTACTGCTGTCACCGGCCACCAGACACTCGCCGACTGCGAATGCCAACTGCGCAATAGAGACGGTGGGAGGAGGATGTAGTAGACAGTGTAGTATGAGCTGCAGTATGGACGGGGTTAACCACTCCCCTAAATAACATAGAAAGGATAGAATAGCCCAAATGCGTTCAAATACTCATGAAGGTCTGGGGTGTGAGAATGAGTGTTACCGGGTGGTGATATACAGATACAATAATGTGGGGATAAAACAGTGGGTGTACAAATTGATTATACGATATAGACCAAATCAGTTCAGGAACCAGCCAAATAGAGCAGGAAACTAAAAACAACAAAAGCAAAACAACAAAAACAAAACAAAGTAAAAATCAAGCTGGGATGCACATAAATGCAAAAGACCATGGAAGCGGAAATAAATACTGAATGCGGAGTTTCAGTATAAATGTCTATGGTTGCAGGTTAGTAACAGTGAGTTGAAGGGTATACAGAGATTGTCCGTCAGTATGGATGTGGGGCTGCTGGTGGTTCCGCTATCCTGGGTTACATGCTTATGTAATTACCTTGGGGTGGATATAAATCGCTGAGTAGCTGCCCCTTCGGCGCAGTGTGTGGTGCCTGATCTCGTTGTTGCCAATGTGCATCTGCAATGGGATGAGTCAGGTCAAGATGCGGAAGCCTACAGGTCCCCGTCTGGAGGTATGTTGATTAAAAGCGCCGTGCGTGGTGTCTCGTGCACGTCAGGTCACGTGGTCATGGGCGCTGTATACCGGCGGGCGGTGTCTCGTAAACGGTGCTTGTGTAGCGCTAAATGCCACGCGTGTGCGGCTCGTAGTCGAAAATGAGAAAATAATGCTACATGGTGAAGCCTTGTTGAACAGTTTAATGCAAGAGTGAAGAATTGCACTTACATCAAAATCACTTGGTAGTTAGCACGTAAATGAGGGTACAGGTTTCAGAGAGTATGTGTGCCCGACGCGTTTTGTCCTATTTGGACTTTCTCAAGGAGTGAGTGTCTGAATACTGAGGTGTTCTATATAAGGGGAGGGCGAAGCCCTGATTGGATGAGGTTCATGGGAGTTGATTGGTTGGGGACCAATGGGAGTGGTTTCATGTATTGAGCCTACCAAATGAAGGAGCTAATGTTGCCAAATGTTAAAGTTGCTAAGTAATGCAGGCAGCGTAGATCAAAAACGTAGGGAACATTAGAAGTATTAACAACAAAACACCTTATGAGATTATGACGTTATTTGGTGTTATACAATTCATTACTGAATACAATTATGCGTTGCCCTTGTTTGTGGCCTATAGGTATGGGAAGCAGCTATAGTGGGTGTGGCTAAAACCCCCGGCAGTGTGTAGATGGGGGAGCGGGGAGATAATATAGGGGGATATGAGTACTTGACAAATGTTATGTCAGTAGTAATATTTAAGATAGTTGTAGCTTATGGGATTTTTTTAGGGGATGGTAGCACCAATGTGATCTATCTATTAGAATGCACATGCTACCTGCAATACGTAGGTAGAACCATAAGAACATTAAAAGTCAGAATCAGCGAACACATATGTAACATCAAGAAAGGGTTTCTACTACATAGTGTTCCAGAACATTTCCATAGAGTCCACAACTCCAACCCAGAAGGTCTAAAATTCACTGCTATCAAAGAAATCAAAAGAAATTGGAAAGGAGGAGATTTTTTGAAACAAATCAATAGGGAAGAAGCAGCCTGGATATACAATCTAAAAACCCTCAACCCCAGAGGCTTAAACATCGATTTTGACCTTAAACCACTATTATCATAAGTTCATACATACCATCTCCTGTCTCCTACACACCTCAACTGTACATGTATTTCACACGCTACCCCAGCAAGTAAACACTGGTCATACCATCCCCTAAAAAAAATCCCATAAGCTACAACTATCTTAAATATTACTACTGACATAACATTTGTCAAGTACTCATATCCCCCTATATTATCTCCCCGCTCCCCCATCTACACACTGCCGGGGGTTTTAGCCACACCCACTATAGCTGCTTCCCATACCTATAGGCCACAAACAAGGGCAACGCATAATTGTATTCAGTAATGAATTGTATAACACCAAATAACGTCATAATCTCATAAGGTGTTTTGTTGTTAATACTTCTAATGTTCCCTACGTTTTTGATCTACGCTGCCTGCATTACTTAGCAACTTTAACATTTGGCAACATTAGCTCCTTCATTTGGTAGGCTCAATACATGAAACCACTCCCATTGGTCCCCAACCAATCAACTCCCATGTCCCCCATCCAATCAGGGCTTCGCCCTCCCCTTATATAGAACACCTCAGTAGTCAAACACTCACTCCTTGAGAAAGTCCAAATAGGACGAAACGCGTCGGGCACACATACTCTCTGAAACCTGTACCCTCATTTACGTGCTAACTACCAAGCGATTTTGATGTAAGTGCAATTCTTCACTCTTGCATTAAACTGTTCAACAATGCTTCACCATGTAGCATTATTTTCTCATTTTCGACTACGAGCTGCGCATGCGCGGTATTTAGCGCTACACAAGCACCATTTACGAGACACCGCCCGCCGGTATACAGCGCCCACGACCACGTGACCTGACGTGCACGAGACACCACGCACGGCGCTTTTCATCAACATACCTCCAGACGGGGACCTGTAGGCTTCCGCATCTTGACCTGATTCGTCCCATTGCAGATGCACATTGGCAACAACGAGACCAGGCACCACACACTGCGCCGAAGGGGCAGCTACTCAGCGATTTATATCCACCCCAAGGTAATTACATAAGCATGTAACCCAGGATAGCGGAACCACCAGCAGCCCCACATCCATACTGACGGACAATCTCTGTATACCCTTCACCTCACTGTTACTAACCTGCAACCATAGACATTTATACTGAAACTCCGCATTCAGTATTTATTTCCGCTTCCATGGTCTTTTGCATTTATCTGCATCCCAGCTTGATTTTTACTTTGTTTTGTTTTTGTTGTTTTGCTTTTGTTGTATTTGGTTTCCTGCTCTATTTGGCTGGTTCCTGTACTGATTTGGTCTATGTCGTATAATCAATTTGTACACCCACTGTTTTATCCCCACATTACTGTATCTGTATATCACCACCCGGCAACACTCATTCTCACACCCCAGACCTTCATGAGTATTTCAGCGCATTTGGGCTATTCTATGCCAACTGCGCAATAGTTGTAGGAGAATTCAGTTGCCACCACTGGGCTCCTTCACTGGCACTTGGAACCGCTTACTTCTCGGTAGCTGGTATAGCTGCTACAGCGCCTCTTTGCTGTGGGCTGGCTGGTACCTGCTGACCGCATACTATGGAACAGGACTGCTGGGTAGCGGGCAGAGCGTTGACACAGACACTGGGTTCAACACAGTGTAAGCTCTTATCTGTTGATCACAGGGTACAGCAGGAAATAGGTGTCAGGAAGAATCTTCAAGCAGTGATGTCCTTATAAGGACCTTTACACACTAGTTGGTGGTACTAGTGATCAACCCAAAATACAGATAGTATACTACAGCTGAAATACAAAATACAGCTCTTACTGTTTCTGCACACATGTGTATCAGGGTGTGACCCAGCCCCCTTCCCTACCTGGGACCACAAAGTCTGAGATATTACGTCCGATGTTTAGCATCAGGATGTAATATATTCACTAAACTTGGAGTTAACACAATTTAAACGTAACAAAATTTACATCAATCTGTGATTTCCCAAATTACTTGCTGTTACATTATTCAAATAGTCCCCTAACTTTTTAACATAACAGAATACACAGGATAGAAAGGTAACAACCTGCTGTTGTGTATTCAGGCTAAAAAGATGTGTTGGTCACTATGATGAAAAGACTTAATTGGCCTGGCAGTTCCTTTCTTACAAACACAAGTTTCCTCCAACATGGCATATTTCTCATAAATCAATACATGAGTATATGAAAATAAAGACATTTACACTACCAGCTTAACTTAACTGTTTCTGGCACTGTGCAACGGTTGCTTTTAGGTGCCACTGCACCCATACGTTAAATACACTCATTCATTACATTTAAAAATAAATTCTTCACTCCCCCGGCGTTGTGCAGCAGGAGTTCACCCACTAAATGCTGTGTCGAGGCAGCGCCAATTTAAATACACTTATTTTTATTGTATACCTGTTTCAATAACTATTTTAAACATATAGCCCTTAGCGCCGGTGAATTAACCCCACCTGCGCCGGGTATCAACCCTCCCAGCACCAGAGCACATTTGAAGATGACCGCCGCACACGTGTGGCGAACAGAGCGCTGGACCCATCCACAAAACCCTCAAAATAATATAATATATGCATGATTGGTGCAGAGGTGAATTCGCAATTAGCCAATCAGAAGCGGCCGCTAGTGCCGACAGTGCTGTGCAGTGCGTAGTTTGCAGGTGCAAAAGACATGGCATTTGCATGAACACACCCTAACTGTACTCGGCCTGTGTTAGACCGCCCCTTTCCCTCCCCCATTCCAGACGTAAGGAGACGCAAGTGTGAGAGGTGCGCACGCGAATATACGCCCGCTATCTTTGTAGCCGTGCGCAGTGCAGATTTACATCATTGGCGCTATGCAAACATTCGTCAGTTCAACTCTGCATCAACTCGACAGCCCTTATGAACAACAGTGTGAAAAAGAGCGATTGTATTTAAATGATACAAAAATGAAAGAAAAAAACCCCCTAAGAAACAGAGTAGGAAGGAAAGTGCCGAATCATCAGGTTTATTATGCAGAAATATGCAGAATTATGCTGCTCAGATAATGAAGTCATCCGTTATATAACTTATATTCTCCCAGAAAACATAAATTATAAATTCATGTTTCTAATTTGAGATATGAGTAGGATTTTTATTTGACAATGTCGATTTTTCTTCAGAACTGCCAACTCCCTTTCACTTTGGAAATTTCCGCTGCAATTGCAGAGTGCAGAGGGATGAAAATCTAATTAAGGTTTGCAGAACATTTCTGCCTAATCGCTCCTGTTGATTTTATTATATTATACGTTATAGATCACTCGCCATTTCCACCACGTTAGCGGCAGCCGGGGCTGGTGGGAACCGAGTGAGAAAAGTGTTTAGCAGAACTGCGATTGTTTCAGTTATTAAGTCACCGTAATCAGCTACATTCTAAAGGGGGTTTCTGCCATCGCATAACTTTGTTATAGGCTTGTTCCTGATGTCCTGAAACTTTTACTAAATAAATTGCAGTTTCCTTCTATCGTCCTTCTGTGCACTTCATCCAGCTTCGCGTTCAGACGCAACCTGCACGCAAGTCGTCTGTTAAAAATGAGCTCGGAACTTTAGCTTAGTTCCAAATCCAAAAGAATCTGAAGATACTTTATCATTTGAAGCTGGGTATCAGCGCGCTCTACCTAAACGTTATTTGTCGTGTGTAGACAGACAGAACAGGGTGCAGGATACGCACGTGCCTATGTGTAATATAAGTCACATCAGAACACATAAATAAAAAATGTATAAAATATATGAACATCTCTTAACATTATAATCATTAGTAAAAATATTAATTTTAAAAACAATTTTGTTTTACATTGAATACAGAAATCTATCCATAATATGTGTTTGTCACTCCTGAGGATCTGTCTGTACCCAGACTGGGTGGTGTCTCTGGAGTTAGGCTGGTAACTACGTACACAAAGCTGGGTGGCATGATTACGTTCCTTTGCATGTAGGTGAAAGGACTGGTACAGGTGGTGATAGACTAGCAGAGAAAACCCGGCAGGAACTGGATAGCTAAACCCGGAATGGAACCGATATGCAGGAACGGAATGCTGGATGATGGAACCGGAACGGAACTAGACTGGAGCCGGAATTCAGACTGCACTGTCTGAACTAGAACAGCAGAAAGGATTGCAGACCGCTGGGAACCAGGTTGGCGTCTGGAATGCAACGTTGCACTGGCAACAGGTGAGGGCTCCAGGAAGTCCTTTTATAGTAGTTGTTGATTCCTGATTGGAGACTGCGGTCAGCTGGGCAGCAGCAGCACTCTGAGTTGCTGAGATGGATCAGGTGACCATATCCAAGATGGCAGATCCCAGGAACTGGTTTTGGAGGGAAACCTGAAGTAGAGGCTGCTATCCCCTGATTGGCAGGGAGGAATCATGTGACCAAATCCAAGATGGCAGCGCCCATACCCTGATTCTGGAGGGATCTCTGGAGTGAAGACAGACTGGGCAGCATCTTGCAGAGAGATCTGAAACCAGCAGAGCCTGAGGACCACAGGGACAGCTTGGAAAGACAGCGGAGAGGTAAGTGACAGGACTTGAGAGCCTGGTGTGTGACAGTGTTTTTAAAGTCTATCTCACTATGTTGTGTCGGTCATCACTATCAGTCGGCACTTACACCTGCGGGTGTAAGAGGGTGTAAATGGTAATGCTGAAACCAAGAGTACTCACGAGAAACCCAGGACTTGAATCGTCCGAATATGCGTTGGTGCAACCTTACTCTACATGGCCTATGTTAGTCCGCCCCTTCCCACTCCTCCGTTCCGTTTCACAAGTCGCAGGCAGTTGTGAGCGTCATTTGCGTTCAGACATGAATTGCAGGCAGTTATGCTCACTGGCCTGAGGTCTGTTTCTGAGCATGCGCAGAGTTATTTCATGCAAGATCAGGCCCAAAGTTGCTCTTTAGAAACGACCATAGTCCATGCAGAGACCAAAGCGGATGTGTCGCCTACTCTTCCTGGTGATATAAACAGAAGGGGGGATAACTCAAAGAGATCAACGTCTTACTTAGTCAAAGTTGTAGGATGGTGTACACAGGCCCGTAAATTAAAGTCCTCAGAAGGTGTACAGCTCATTTAAAGTAGAATGAAGCCCACACTCTATGCATTATATTTATATAGTAGGTAATTGTGCTGTGTTGCCATTACAAGTAAGTAAATATCATTTATTTATTTTTACACCTCCCAGTGAACTCTATTAATGACCAGACAGTGGCTGCTGCAACGCTCCCGGATGTTTAGCAATAAGACATCTTTACGTGCATCAAAGAGATGGTGCATGTTTGTTCCTTATTGAACATTTATAAAACCACAAACATGTAAAAATAGATTTATCCCTATGCAGTATATTCATTAAATGTGTTTTATTCCTATGTGTGTTGTTAGCGGGGAGGAAGTTCACATAATAGGTCAGATAGCACTTTGTGTTTATTTTCATGCTGGTTCCTGGATTCTGCTCTCTCTCGTGCTACTCCGAGAAGTCCTTTTGAGTTGTCACAACAAGCCAGTAATGGTCATTTAGAGAAGTGCAAAACATCCCCTGCAGCGCTGACGCCGTTCTCTGCTGTATTTACCACCCTACAAGGAAATGCAACAACGGGAGGACACAAACACTCTTCAGGGAGATATTTCCATTTCATCACTTGAACGCTCCATGTGAAAGAAGCCCCCTAACAAACTGATCGCAGCCTGTACATCCTCCACCCTCCACCTATGTGTCAAATCTCTGGACAGTTATTTCACTTATTCTCCTTAGTGATCTGCATTTCTGAAAATGTTACCAGTATTTTTATTTCTTACTGTATCCTTGTTTCTATCCGATGCATCTCTGTACAACAAGCCTCTTCCTTTCTGTAGATATTCTCTCTGCTTTATTTAAGATCGTTGCTCTTATGGAATATTAGTGGCGAGTGCTAAACACGTCATATGTGCAAGGGATGTGGTCATTCCTCTTTCACAAGACACAAACAATCTGTTCAATTTTTAGCTGTCTCTAGCAGGCGAGGTGGAAGCTAATCCTGGCCCTTCTCTGAATGCTGAAATCGCTCACAGTGTCCCCTTTGACTGAGCCCTAAGACTAAGGACGTATCAATTGCATTCAGTTTTTAGGACAAAGATAGAAGGAGTCTTACTGCATGTAAAGGATATTCAGAATTTTGGATTGACAATTAATTAATTCGGCCCATCTACATTTGGGAAAATTCCTGGCATCTTTAGGCCAAATTCAAATTCTGTACATGTAAACCAACTAATTTTCCAACAAGAACCAATCTCAGTCCTCCAATCATTACTCTTAGGGGTATATTTACTAAACTGCAGGTTTCAAAAAGTGGAGATGTTGCCTATAGCAACCAATCGGATTCTAGCTGTCATTTAGTCAGTACATTCTACAAAATGACAGCTAGAATTTGATTGGTTGCTATAGGCAACATCTCCACTTTTTGAAACCCGCGGTTTAGTAAATATACCCCTTAGACTGGATCCTCTCATCCTGTCCTATTCGAATTCACTGTTCTTGTATCTACCTGACATTTTTAGCAAAGATGCAATAGTGTATTGTGTATGTTAAATCAAATTTGTAGAAACAAATTCTAAAATCCTGTACATAAGAACATTCAAACATTTTAACCTCGGACATTTCCATGATGACTTGACCAACTAACCCCTGGTGTAGAATTAATTTGATATCTAACATTGATTATGTAATTGAATATTTTCAAGTGGCTTTTCTAAAATTCTGCAATACCCATGTCCCATTCAATAGAGTCAGAGGGCCTGATTCATTTAAGAATGTAAGTCCTGTAATGTGCTGTATTACGCTTAAAATTGCTTTGCACATGCTCAGAAGCAGACTATACGCGAATGGAAGTGCATGCAATCTATCTTCCAACACAAAGGACGTTTCCAACTGCCTACAATTTCCAGAACGTTAAGGGTAAGGGAAGGGACGTATGAACATAGGCAATGTTCAGTAAGGGCGTGCAGGGCCGCCGAGAGGGGGGTTGAGCGGGTACATTTTACCCGGGCCCGGCCATGCCAGGGGGCCCGGCGCCTTTCCTCTTCTCCATTCACACTGACTGCCGGGCGTGACGTCATCAAGTCACGCCCGTCAGTCAGTGAGGAGCGCCGCAGCCAGCATGAAGAAAGAAGACAGAAGAGAAGAAAAGAAGAGAAAGAAGTTGACAAAAGGTAAGTAAAGAAACGGAGAGGCAAGGGGAGGAAAACAGAGAGGGACAGTACTATAAAGAAAGGGGAGAGAGAAACAGAGGAGGAAAAAAAGGAGAGAGCCACAGAGGAATAAAAAAAAAAGTGGGCGAGAGGAACAGAGGAGGAAAAAAAAGTGGGAGAGAGGCACAAAGGGAAAAAGGAGGGAAGGCAGCATGGAGGGTGCAGTGTGAGCATAAGGGGGCACAGTGTAGTTGTGAAGAAGGGGCACAGTATTGTGTGTGTGTTGGCACAGGGGGCTTGTTGCAATGTAGTGAGTGTGAGGTAGGTGGTGGCTAATTAATGGGCGCTATTTTGTTTCTAGGGTGATGGTGGGGACTATTAATTTAAGATGGGGTGGTTTGGGGGCTATTGAATGTTGGGGTGAATTTAGGGAGAACGAGGTCTATTTATTAAATGTGACTATGAGTTATTTAATGGCAGTGATGGTTGCAAGAAATAGGTACTGCTGGGGCTGTTTGCAGGAAGGGAAATAGGTTTATGTATTAAATGTGAATACTATTATTTTAATGTTGGGGCTGGAGGAAGGCCTAATTATTAATCGTGGGTGCTATTGATTTAACGCCGGTGCTGGCTGTAGTTTTCTAAATGTAGCCATTTTATTTTCAAAATAGGTCCTTCAACATTGCAGGATCCGGACAAGCCACAACTAAAGAAAGCAGCAGCCACAGGTGGAGAAAGTGAGAAGAACAGGTAGGAGAGAGCAGCACAGTGTGTGAAATGTTGGGATTCTAGTAGGGACAATGGCAATTTTTGGTGAATGTTGTGCCCAATTTAAGGTGCAGGCCAAGACTGAACTGTTTGTGTACACACTGCATTCTTTGTATACTACACTGTGGTGCTAGATGTCCTGAAAGTCAGGAGTGCTTGAACATATGTGACGCTCTGGCGAATTGAGAGTCTAGTGATTTTGATTCTAGCCATGCCCCAATGGCGCATTTGCCATGCCCCCAAATGCATGACCACACCTCTGAAAAAATTTGCACCGCCGTTAGGCTAGCCACGCCCCAACGGCGCATTGCCACGCCCCTGAATGTATGACTACACACTAAAAAAAATTTGGGGCTTACTCGACTATGAGGGGAGGCCCCATGAATTTGTTGTACCCGGGCCCTGAATTCCTCTTGGCAGCCCTGAGGGCGTGGAAAGGTCGATCCCCCACAAATTTGTCTGACTCATGCTCTGGGCATCTCTCAGGTATATCACAGCAGTGGCTACAGTGTAAGTGCCTATTACTATTGATGACGGCTGGGTATACATGCTAGAGCATGTGTTTGCAGTCAGAAGCAATTGTAAAAATGCATTTTATGTACGGTAGATATTCATAACATCCTAATAAATGTATTTCATATAAAAAAAAATATTTTTTTATTAATGATTATATTATTAACAGGTGTTAATGTATTTAATTTTTTTCTGTGCGTTCTGATGGGAATTAATATTGCACATATGCATGTACGTATCCTGCAGTATGTTGTGTCTGTCTGCATACGTCGAGTGCCGTATAGAGCGTACTTATGCTGGTAGTCAACATAAAATGCTTCTTTAGATCCACTAGTGCGTACGGGCATGCATTTTCTCCGGCACAATAATAAAACGCATATTGCATTCACTTTGTGTTCCTTGATGAATGGTATTACAGGAACATGGGATTGCATAAGCACAATGCTACTCTGACAATTTTCATCAAAACTTTGAGCCCTCTTGTTATCACAAACAATAAGAAACATACAGGGGTGTCTGACAACGAAGATAATCTCAGCGCATTCAATAAATACTTCTTTATTGCCAACACTTAAACATAGCCAAAATTCTGATGTCCTGTTTGAGGACACTCATTCAACACTTCCCTAATAATCATAAATTCACATTTACTCCACCAAATTTAAATTGATCAAAGGGTACAACCAATGAGGACTATGGACCAGGTGGAGTCAGAGTTCCTACACCTCAGTGTCCAGGTCATTGCTCAACCTATTGTCTGCTTACTTAAATCTATTATGTCATCTGGTGAAATTCCCAAGGTATGTAAAATGTCTACAGTCATTCTGATTGTCTACCTCTAGGTGGGACAGTCCAGATTTGAGGGCTCGGTCCCGCCATTATGTAGGTATGTCTCATTCACTGTTGCTCTACACGGCAATGAAGGTTTTGGAGGGGAGGAGAGAACATGCAAGGCACGCCCTGGGGGTGTGGCCATGACCCCTGCAGTGTGACATCGCCACACCCCCAGGCGTACCATCGTCTCACCCCCTGTTCCGAGACCTCCTACCCAAATGTTGGGAGTTATGTGATTGTAAAAGTCATTAGCACTTGCAATGCTCAGCAAGAAAGATAGACCCCGGTGACTGGAAGCCACAGACACCAAGTAATAGATCTCTGTGCCAAACTTCACTAGCTATATGCAAATAGCAAAATGGGCAAATAATAAAATGCAAACCTGGCCTGTAGAGTGGGCCTGTTCTGATGCTGTGATCAGTTCTGCAGCCAAGCAGTCCGCTACACAGGTGTTGTGGTGGTAATGACATTATAGAAGACCCGGCGTTGGCCTTAAACATGGAGAAGTAGACAGGCTGTAATCTGATTGCTGATCCATTCAACAGTAACCACCCCATTAAAAATCTGTAGTGAAATTGAGTGTGGAATGTGACACGGACATTTGACTGGTGCAATATTCCTAGATTTTGCAAAAACCCCGCAGACCACACTATACTGTTAAGAAAACTCCGCTGCTCAAGTTTCGGAACATATGCGCTAAAGTAGTCTCACTTCTGTGCATCAGGAAATTCCCAGTATGTGTCAATCTCTGACTCCAAATTTAGTCTCCTAGATATTACCTGCGGGGTCCTTTGAGACTCTGTTCTGGGGCCACTACGGATTTCCGTATTTATACATGACCTACCCGCAGTCTGTAAATCAGCTTCTGTCCATGTGGTCAAAGATGAAGTAATCTTGTATACACACATCTCAAACTTCTCTGACCTTGAAAATGTCCTACAGTCTGATATTATCAGGGGCAACATTGGATAAGTGAACACACAATCTTTTTAAGCAGATTAATCAGTATCAATGTTATTTGGGACAAAGGCTAAACTTGTACAGTGTGTTTACACCTCATCTGCTTATCAGAAGACTTTTAACTCTAACTCTAATCCATAAGTATCTGGATTTATTGAACGATTCTAGCCTTCAGATGAGCGGAAATCTGCTTACTCACGTTTATGTTCCTCTCTTTGTGGGCACACTCAGCGCAGTTTTCCAAAATATACGTTACGCATATGGGCGTACTTCGTACTCAGCATCAGGAACTCTGCGCAGAATAAAAACTTGAGACAGCCTATCAGGAAGATGGGGTGAGGCTAGCTTCAGGGTTCTACAGCGCTTCTTGTCCGCTGTCGTCATCCAGCTCCCCTACATCACGCTCCCGTTTATTCTTACTCCGTTCTATTATTGGATAAGGGGGAGAAGATACTATATAGTTTCATTACGGATAGAGATGAGGAACTGCTGCAGAATGTACAACATTTTAGGCCTCTTAAAATAGGTCAGCAGCCAAATGCAAGTTTTACTCGTTATAAAGTTATATATAAAAATGTGAGATGTTGGCATTTCCAATATAGAAGATTATCGTTGCTCCTTCGATTCATGCTATATTAAGACTTTAAATGTTAACATTACTCGGTAAAAAAATGTATCCTACTTAAATGAAATGGAAAATCTCATTTTAAAAACTTGTTATGGTTTTGTTATGTTTATATTCTACAAACCTGTTCATGATTATCATAAACTCCTATGACCAGGGCCAATAGGCTGACCAGGCTGCAGCCTGGGGCGCTGGAGCCAGGGGGGGGCGCGGCGTCGCAGAGATGTTTTTTTTTTGTTTTTTTTTAAATGTAGCTGGGGCTGGAGTCACCGGGCCGCCCCTGGTCTAAAGGAGCGGTCCCAACTGTCACTATCACATGACAGTCTGGCAGCGATCGCTGCTAGCTGCCTGTCAGTGTGGCTGAAGGGGGCAGATGAGGTGGCTGAAGGGGCAGGTAAAGGGTTTGAAGAAATTGCTGAGTGGAGCATTTAAAAAATAGAGTAGCTTTTTAGGGGCATGATCTTTGTATTGTGCAACGGTTATGAGGATGATCTCTGTTATTCTAGGGTCACTAGAATAATGGATAATAGTCAGGTGGGGCTGGTAAAGGTTTGTATTTTTTTATACCTCTTTGACAACAATTTTCATATATTTTATTGCCTACATATGCCCGTGCTATGGGGTAGTTTTATCTGGCCATAATGGACTGTTGTGTTTGGACTAAAGGGCTTGTTAACATTTTACATTATAATACAATTGCTGCATGTTTTCAAAACTGGACTTGAATTTCCAGAATCCAGCTAGAAGACAACAAAGCTGCAAGAACAAGTGAAAGAGAACAAGAACTGGTAAGAGAGATTGCACCATCTGTATAAATGTGAATGCTGGAGAATAGTCCTGAATATTCATATTCAAGAGTGGTCCTAAAAGCCTATATTGGGGGAAGGATGGGGCAGGAGGGGGCGCAACGGCTGAAATAGCCTAGGGCTGCCGGAACCCTTAGTCGGGCCCTGCCTATGACTTTGCTGAGTAAGATGATCTCTATTTCCTCTGGATGTCATCAGAACCTTATTTTTCGTTAAGCTCTCTAGTTTTGTTTAATTTACGATGACATTGTACGACATGTTGCTCGTTCATCTTCTTCTCTTTCTTTAATAAAAAGATATTGCAAAAAAAACAAAACAATAACCAGTCCCAAGACATATTGCCGATTCTGATTCTGAAACAGATTGAAGTAGTTTTTTTTTGGGGCACACAATTGGTTAATTGACTCAATCTGTGAAATAAATTATTGGATCGCCTATTGTTAGTTCATCTGAAAATATAACTACTCCTCTCTCTGTAAGAAAGAAATAATAGTCAAAGACGAAAGAGAGCCTTTCAAAGAAGTTGGAGGTATGATTATAGAAGTGCACATATCTGGGAAAGGATACAAGACGAGTACGTAGATATTGATCATCCCCTGGAGTTCCGAGCAGTCCATCGTATGGAAATTGCGGGTTGTAACAGGCTCGCCAAGCAAACAATGCTGACACAGGTTTGCTGGACCACTTTGCTGTAGTTTTATTCAGGGATGTCGGGATGTTACAGACAGCAACTCTTGTAGTTCCAGCAATCAAACAAACAGAAGTATTTACAGTTCCATGCGACCCTGCTTCTAGCTAGACACTCGGTCCCCTCACTAGTCACCGGCCACTGTCTGGCTTCGGTCTCTCCCTCCACAGCTATTTATGCTTCCTCCCCAACACTAACTAACTGAACCATTAATTAATTACACCATGTGCTCCACCTGTGATCCTGTGCTCTGTGTGTAGAGAAGTGTGGAGGGTTAACCCTGTCTACAGCATGAGAAATTATTAGTCTCTCCCTTAACGGTCTGTGGCAAATGGCCCTTTTTGCCATGGGGAAGATCTCCACCTCAACCATCCGAGACATTGCTGGACCAGATAGGTAGAATGAGGTTGGTGGTGGAGGGGGCATCCACAAAGAGTTCTGATGAAGATAAATGTGTTACTCAGAAACAACTATTCAAATTCTAAGAAATAAAAATTCTACAGTCATGAGCTCATGAGGTGACTGTGGCAAGTGGGTGAGTGTTCTAGCAGCAGCATGATTGGAGTATTGCCAATGAGATTAAAAAAGTGTCTTGATATCACCATGCATGCAGCCTTCCCTTCTTCGTTTTGGACATGCCCATATATTCGGTCAGTAGAGATATAGTCGATATAATGTGCAGTGGTTTTAGAAACCTCAAATAATTACGCATCTGGATTCCTTTCAACCTCTTCCAAGCCTTTCCAAAATAATCACACCATCCCCCTTACCTACACCATTGTTTAAATGTTCTGACTATAGTTCCTTATTAATTACACCCTACTTAAAGGAGCGTTACACCCAAAACAAAACAAAACTGCTTTGGGTAGAATTAGGAGACAAACACTCAGTGGTCACTTTATTAGGTACACCTCAGGGGCAGGTTGGGCTGGGGGGGGGGGCAGAGGGACATCTGCCCCCTCCAGCCGATCCCATAGTGGGCTACCTTGGGCTGGGTCTGCCAGCCCTCCCCTGGTACATCTGCTCGTTAATACAAATATCTAATCAGCCAACAATGTGACAGTAGCTCAATGCATGAAAACAGACAGACATGGCCAAGAGGTTCAGTTGTTGTTCAGGCCAAACACCAGAATGGGGAAGAAATGTGATCTAGGTGACTTTGACTGTGGAATGATTGTTGGTGGCAGGTTTAAATACCTAAGGAAGTGCTGATCTCCTGGGATTTACACAACAGTATATAGAGCTTACAGAGAATAGTGTGAAAAACGAAAGACATCCAGAGAGCGCAAGTTCTGTGGGTGAAAACACCTTGTTAATGCGACGTGAAGATGGTAGGATCAGAATTTGGTGTAAACAACATAGAGCCATGGATCTATATTCTTACCGTATGTTACCAAGTTGCAACCAAAACCAGGTAGAATTTATTCTTTAAAATGATACTTTTATCACCCTCTATCATGTATGTTTTATCGCACTATTCCTGCCTCCCTTTTTTATTGCCCCCCGATTATACTGATTGCCACCATCTGGGAAACTCTGATATACAATAAAAGAGTTACAACGGAAAAACTTTTTCCCGATAAGTTTATTGGAAGACGTAGAAGTAATGTCTGTGTCCTGGATACAGTAATAGCAGTTCTCATTTTTATATGAAAATTTATGCAATATTCATAAAATGTGGTATTACACGTTTTCAGCGTGTTACAGCGTATTTAATGAAACCAAATCAAATAATCTCTAGACAACGAAAGAAATTGATTCATCTGCATACTGCGACCTCGCTGAACTTGCGCTTCCTGGTAGGAGGATTTTAGCGCGGATAATTGGGGGAGATGTCACCGAAGGTTGTTTAAATATAAAAGGTTCAGATGTACAAATTTAAATGTCAGCCAGATCATACCTTGGGGCGAGGGGCTTTTTGTGAAGCAATTGTGGTCCCATTAATTATACCACTGCTATGTGTAAATAATATTTAGGCCTGTTTATTCTCAATAAAAGAGGTTATTTTATGCATTTCTAACACATAACAAATATTCAAACACTTTACCCTAAAACTCTACACACACAGCCTGATCCTTTGCAATCGACGCACGTATATGTTGACATTGAACGAAGTCTAGTTCAATAGAGGTCAGATGAGGACATCCTCCGACCATATTTACAAATATGTCTGATCTGATTGATTTTGATTGGATTATTGTTAGGCATCAATGGTGTTTTAAGGCCTAGACCGGGGAGGAAAGAGAGGCAGATCGCTATTTACCCCCTGCGTCAGTCTGAACTGCCTTGAGTCAGGGCCTTTAAAGTCGATAAACCTTTATTGTTGTCACTGACCAAACTGTATCTGGCAGTGTAAGCATATGAACATTCACCCGGCTGATCCTAATCCGATATAAAGAGCAATGTTAGCGCCTTCCAGATGTCCGAAAGGAGCCTATTGGCCCTGCCTAGTAAGTGGCCAGGGCCCTCCCATTAGCCTTCTGTTCCACTCTGAATATAAAATTAAGGGGAAGATTCGATTCGGAGCAAGGTGTCTCCTAAACATCCATGGAGACATCTCGCCACAGGGATTTAACAGGGATTTCCGCACCTTTTTTCTCGCACCTCATAGAGGTGTACAGAAAAATGAATGGAGAATCCTACCACAGTGATCAGCAATGTGAACATGTCGGTGATGTCCGTGAACCACATTGAAGTTCAGCGTGTTACCTGTTACAGACTATATATACTTATAATCTACTCCACTGTCCGCAGTGGTCATTACCTGTCCGCAGACCATCACATCCCTGTTACCAGCTCCACTGTTCACAGTGGTCATCACCTGTCTGCAGACTATCACATCCCTGTTACCAGCTCCGCTGTCCGCAGTGGTCATCACCTGTCTGCAGACTATCACATCCCTGTTACCAGCTCCACTGTTCACAGTGGTCATCACCTGTCTGCAGACTATCACATCCCTGTTACCAGCTCCGCTGTCCGCAGTGGTCATTACCTGTCTGCAGACTGTCACATCCCTGTTACCAGCTCCACTGTTCACAGTGGTCATTACCTGTCCGCAGACCATCACATCCCTGTTACAAGCTCCGCTGTTCACAGTGGTCATTACCTGTCCGCAGACCATCACATCCCTGTTACCAGCTCCACTGTTCACAGTGGTCATTACCTGTCCGCAGACCATCACATCCCTGTTACCAGCTCCACTGTTCACAGTGGTCATAACCTGTCCGCAGACCATCACATCCCTGTTACCAGCTCCACTGTTCACAGTGGTCATTACCTGTCTGCAGACCATCACATCCCTGTTACCAGCTCCACTGTTCACAGTGGTCATTACCTGTCCGCAGACCATCACATCCCTGTTACCAGCTCCGCTGTTCACAGTGGTCATTACCTGTCCGCAGACTGTCACATCCCTGTTACCAGCTCCACTGTTCACAGTGGTCATTACCTGTCCGCAGACCATCACATCCCTGTTACCAGTTCCACTGTTCACAGTGGTCATTACCTGTCTGCAGACTGTCACATCCCTGTTACCAGCTCCACTGTTCACAGTGGTCATTACCTGTCCGCAGACCATCACATCCCTGTTACCAGCTCCACTGTTCACAGTGGTCATTACCTGTCCGCAGACCATCACATCCCTGTTACCAGCTCCACTGTTCACAGTGGTCATTACCTGTCCGCAGACCATCACATCCCTGTTACCAGCTCCGCTGTTCACAGTGGTCATTACCTGTCCGCAGACCATCACATCCCTGTTACCAGCTCCACTGTTCACAGTGGTCATTACCTGTCCGCAGACCATCACATCCCTGTTACCAGCTCCACTGTTCACAGTGGTCATTACCTGTCTGCAGACTGTCACATCCCTGTTACCAGCTCCGCTGTCCGCAGTGGTCATCACCTGTCTGCAGACTGTCACATCCCTGTTACCAGCTCCACTGTTCACAGTGGTCATTACCTGTCCGCAGACCATCACATCCCTGTTACCAGCTCCACTGTTCACAGAGGTCATTACCTGTCCGCAGACCATCACATCCCTGTTACCAGCTCCAGTGTTCACAGTGGTCATTACCTGTCCGCAGACCATCACATCCCTGTTACCAGCTCCGCTGTTCACAGTGGTCATTACCTGTCCGCAGACCATCACATCCCTGTTACCAGCTCCACTGTTCACAGTGGTCATTACCTGTCCGCAGACCATCACATCCCTGTTACCAGCTCCACTGTTCACAGTGGTCATTACCTGTCTGCAGACCATCACATCCCTGTTACCAGCTCCACTGTTCACAGTGGTCATTACCTGTCCGCAGACCATCACATCCCTGTTACCAGCTCCACTGTTCACAGTGGTCATTACCTGTCCGCAGACCATCACATCCCTGTTACCAGCTCCGCTGTTCACAGTGGTCATTACCTGTCTGCAGACTGTCACATCCCTGTTACCAGCTCCACTGTTCACAGCGGTCATTACCTGTCCGCAGACCATCACATCCCTGTTACCAGCTCCACTGTTCACAGTGGTCATTACCTGTCCGCAGACTATTACATCCCTGTTACCAGCTTCACTGTCCGCAGTGGTCATAACCTGTCTGCAGACTATCACATCCCTGTTACCAGCTCCACTGTGTGCAGTAGTCATTACCTGTCTGCAGACTATCACATCCCTGTTACCAGCTCCACTGTCCGCAGTGGTCATTACCTGTCCGCAGACTATTACATCCCTGTTACCTGCTCCACTGTCCGCAGTGGTCATTACCTGTCTGCAGACCATCACACCTATGTTACCTGCTCCACTGTCCGCAGTGGTCATTACCTGTCTGCAGACCATCACACCTATGTTACCTGCTCCACTGTCCGCAGTGGTAATCATCGCTCTGCAGCCCATTGCACCATTGTATCCAGCTCCACTGTCTGCAGTGGTTACTGTCTATCCACATTTGACTTTTATAAATTACATAATAAAAATGCTAGAGAGATAGATGTGGGACATCCTTTACTTTACCGTTCTACTTGCCTGGGATAGCTGACTCAGAGCCAGTTACCTGTTGTGTATTTTACTGAAGATCCAGTCTTTTGGGTCCAATATGTTGAAACACTCAACCAGATTTGCTCAGATTTATCAATTATGTCATCTATTTATTGCTACTAGTTCATACTTACCGACTTTGTGACTCTGTCCTCCGGGAGATCCGTAAAACAAAATGCAGAAATTCATGACATTGAATAGCGGGTGGGGGGGGGGGTAGGCCATGCCCTCAATTTTCAATTTTTTAGGATCTGGGAAGTTTACTCTTCCGGGAGTCCGGGAGGACTCCATGAAATTCTGGAGCCTCCCGGATATTCCTGGAGAGTAGGCAACTGTGCACTATTTATTGTATTGTAAGAGGACTATCAAACTCAATTGAGATTCACGTGAAATCTGTGGGAGGAGATAAAAGTACTATGAGGATGGGAAGACAAACAATGGTAACTGTGCTGAATGCTGGTCTCTGAAAAAATACTTACTAGCAATGTCACAAAAGTAGGTAAAGTCCTATGATAAGAATATTCTTTATACATCCATCCCTCATTATTTACATTAGCCAAATAGAAATGGAAAACTAAAAAAAATTTAGGTTTGCAGCCATTTAAATATGACCAGCCCCGAGCCTCTACTCCAGATCTAGAGCTTTAATTGCACATATTATTATTATTATTTTAATGCTACAATACAGAATGTTATGTTACTTCACAGAAAGGGTAGTGGAAAAGTGGAACAGCCTCCCATCAGAGGTGGTAGAGGATATTACAGTAGAGCAATTTAAACATGCTTGGGATAGTCATAAGGATATCCTTACAAAGAACTAAGGATCAAATAGGGTTTGAGGTTACCATAGGTCAGTGGATCCCAAACTTTTTCAGTTCAAGGCACCCTTAGGGTCTCACTAATTTTGTCAAGGCACCCCTAAGCCAAAAAAATTACCAAGTAGTCCCCCGTCTTGCTTACCACTGGGCCTGGCTGAGACACCCCTGTGAGATCGCCGAGGCACCCCAGGGAGCCTAGGAACACAGTTTGGGAACCACTGGCAAAGGTTAAAAAATGGGCAGACTAGATGGGCCAAGCGGTTCTTATCTGCCGTCAAATTCTATGTTTCTATGTTACCCATTGTAAAACAATTTTGCTAGATAGTGATAGATATAATGCTACAACCAGACAGAAAGTAATAAATCAGATGAAAGGGGAATGTTTTAGATGATCTTAACTTTATCCTTAAGTCACACAAATGTAATATATTTAGAAATACATATTTTCTATGCAGTAGTTTTAAAACAAATTCCTAGGAGACCCATCTGTAATACTGCATTGTTTAACCCCGACTGAGCAGCTGTCCGTGGTGCTGAAATGACTTCAAGCTATCCAGCAATCAGCAGATCTGTCTGCAGACTTCTCCTATACCATGATGCGAAACATGTGACTCTTAGCAACCAATCAGATATCAACCTTCATTATTCTACAGCAGCTGCTTCTGATTGGCTGATTGCGTATTGACTCTTGGGCTGATATTATATGAACTCAGGTCCGTCTGTTCACATTAATTAAATGCTATTTCTATTCAGACTACTGAAGGAATGAATGAAATTGAATTTGTATTTCCATCTATATTTATCATCATCATTTATTTATATAGCGCCACTGATTCTGCAGCGCTGTACAGAGAACTTACAGACAGACACACACACACACACAGACTAGGGTCAATTTTGTTAACAGTCAATTAACCTACCAGTATGTTTTTGGAGTGTGGGAGGAAACCGGAGCACCCGGAGGAAACCCACACAAACACAGGGAGAACATCCAAACTCCACACAGATAAGGCCATGGTCGGGGAATTGAACTCATGACCCCAGTACTGTGAGGCAGAAGTGCTAACCACTGAGCCACCGTATTTAGTGTCATTTTATTTAGAAAAGGTGACTTTCATATTTATTACGAACTGTCCAGATATTGTTCCCTCTAGTGTACGTCACCTCATTATATTATTATTTTGTATACAAACAGGGTAATGTGACTTTAGCATTTACTACTAACACTGAAAAGCTGGATTTCTGCATAATCTCTACGCTATAGTAGGAAGCGCCCAACTCAATATGAACCCCATTCTCTGGGAAATGCAAAAAGGCTTTTATGCATGTAGCTTTTGGGCATTTATCAGGCTGTATAACAGACATTGTGCTGGGCATAACTCTTTGTACTTTAAATTACGTCTCTTTGTTATAAAGCTTAGTTTAAAATCACAGGACCCGAGTCATTGAGGAGAGTAAAGCATAACAAAGGAGTAACTTTGCTCCTTGGCAAAACCATGTTGCACTGGAGGGGGAGGTAAATTTTAATTGTGGGGACAGAATTAAAGTTGGGGTAGGGCATGTCCTAGATCAACTTTAACTTTAAGTGTAAAAATAAAGCTATCAAGTATGTGTGTGCTAGATAAAAAAAAGCAGCCAGTATTTATCTTATGTGCAAAATAATAAACTAATATGCACCCCTTGCATTGTAACATGGTTTGTCTAGGAGCAAATTTACTCCTCTTTTTGCCTCGCTCCCCTTAATGACTCCCCACAATGTACAAAAAAAAATACAATATTATTTATAGTGAGATCACTGGAATATGTATATTAACAGCTACCACAAAATATGAAACCATCTGAAAGTTCACCCTAAATGACCTGTAAATGTTTTTAAAGTACCCACCCATCTGTTTTGAAGTATTTAGTGTGACATCTAGAATTGTTCTATCACTATCACTGGAACATCTCCCTCCATATTTTTTTGGATGATGGTTTGACCTCCATGTACATAGGTCTTTTATCAACCTAATTAAATATAGGACTCTAGTAGCCAGAGCAATATTGCTTATTAGAATATATATCAAGTCCCTAATTCCATATTTGCTATGATACAGTGACTGTACACCCTTGTTTGCCAATGCTGTTTTGGACAACTTTCTACAATGCGTTGGGAAAGAAAAGGTTCAAGGCCATAGAAGGTGACGTGTGATTGGTCCTGAACTGCTCACAACCAATCACATACCACTATCTGCAATAACCGATGCCCCTTTTTTTTAAAAAAAAAACAACCAACAAAGCTGTCAAAAGCAGCATTGGCAAATGGGCAATTGTCCCTTTTTCCAGCTCACCAGCCTAAAGCTTCATGACATTGAGAGGATGGTAGAGTGAATCGGGGGTTCAGTCCCCATAGCGCAATGGTCATGGAACAGGGGTAAATTACCCCAAATGGGTAAAAATGAAATTCCTGGGGGTAATGCTGCCGATTCACATGCTGTCAGTTGGATTGTAGACCCCTTTAAATGTGAAATTGCTGTTGTACCAGAAGAGCCTCAAGGGTTGGCAGAGGCACTTCTTGAGCTTCGATGCAGTAATAAAGCACATATTGCATTTGAAAACAAAGCTGATCTGTCATATTTTTGTGTGTCAACAGCTGCAAAGACATTCAAAATTGCACATGAGATGGCAGTCAAAAAGTTTCTGCCTTTTACAACAACCTACCTTTGCGAACAACGATTTTCCACTCTAACGAACATAAAAACAAAGCAGAGAAATCGATTGGACGCTGAAGACTGTATCCAAATTGCTCTGACATCAAAATGCCCCAATATAGATGTTCTCGTTTCAAAAATGAAGCAACATCATTTCTCCAAAATCTGAAGTTTTAAAGTTGAGGCTTTCAAAGGAAAATTGAATATATTCAATAACATTTTGAATTCCAATAATTAATAATATATGATTTCCTTCCTTTCAAATCAAGGAGGTAACGTCGGCGTATCTAAATATATTTGGGGGTAAAAGGTGAAAACGTTCCCTGACCCCTGCCATAGCGGGTCACATATATGTCCCCTGGACAGCTTTGCAAATTGCTCTATTTTGATCCTTGACTGACTCCATTTATTGTACAATGTGCAATGTTATCGTCAACAGTAAAGGAACGTTCCTTGGCAAGCTGCAGCCCCAACAGTGATTATATAATATATATATATATATATATATATATATATATATATATATATATATCTATATATGTAGGGATCTGTCTGTGTGCACTGGGAAGTCTCTGGGGCTGAGGGAGGGGGTATACATGCTGGATTCTGATTGGATAACAACTGTTAGCAGGAACAATACAGTAGGGATTATAAATCAAAGCCATTACCAGACGACCTGGAGACGCATACAAGCTTTGAGCTGCCTGGAACATCCCTCAGTATCTCCGGAACACAGGCGTACACGGATATACTTTTAGCGTAGGTGGGTTCTTAGTTACACCCTCAGATATCATTGTGATTCATGAGAACATCTTGTGTAACGTTATAATCCTCCTCTGCAGGAATCATTATATAATAATCACTTCTACGTCTGATAGCTGCGCAGCGTCTGGCTCACAGAACACCATTATCATTCTGCACAAGTCTCGGCAGGAAAGAGAAATATTAAATGGTCTAATCCATTTTCTCGCCATAAGCCTCTTTTGTGTCAGCTTGTATTCGCAGCTGGTCCTAGCTTAAGCTGGTGCATGATAAATATGTCAGTGTAACCTTCTGCTTGAACCACACATAATGATTTGCTAAATGCACCCTTATTTTAACCAGCAGTGCCCCTGTTTGGAGCGTAAGGTATACAGCAATGCGTTGGCACAGGTAGCTGGGCGGACTACCGCTGTTTAATCCTCTTCACCTTGACTACAATCAAGGACGTGGCTTCTTGTAAAGAAGTTGATTTTGTGTTTTTCTTTTTACAAACTCTGATTTATTAACGCACGCAAAGCGAACATATTGTGCGTTTTTAATTTAAAAAAATGCACATAAATCGTGCAAACGCACGTCCGCATTCAGGAAGGAGTGGATGTGAAGATACATCTGTTGTTGAATACGGGTCTAGGTCCGCTCTGCTCTAACGGAGAGTACACTGCAGGATACGTCCAATACATATGGAGAATATAAAGTCACAACAGAACGCACATACAAAACTATTAATGTCACCTGTTAATAATATATTAATTAATGACAAAACATTAAAAAAATAAAAACAAAGTTTTTTCTTCTGCATAAAATACATTTATTAGGATGTTATTAATGTCTTATGTACATAAAATACATTTTTACAGTTGCTCCTGATTACAAACACATGTTCTAGCTGTATACACAGCCGTCATCACTAGTAATCAGCACTTAGACCTGACCTGTAGCTGGTGCAAGTGATACAACAGAAAATCACGTACCTGAGAGATGCCCAAAGCTTTAATCGGACGCTGCGGAGTGCACTCCAGCTTGGCACGTCCTTACTGTACACTGACTGTGTGCATACGCCCAGTCCCCTCCATGTTCCGCCCATGAAATCGTAGGCTGTAGTCAGGGTCCTTTGTGCTCGAAGATATTTTGGAGGTTGTTGTGTATCGGCATTTACATTCCTCAATTAATCAGGCCCAGGGTGTGAAGCTGAAATAGCCACTGTGTGTGCTCACGTGTGTCTGTAGTCATTGTCTTAACAGAACAATATTTGTTTTTCTTATCCTGCGTTAATAGAATGTATATCGCTAGGAAGTGACGTATCTCTGAATAACAGCAGCCGACAGGATATAATACGCCGTCAGAATAAGGATCATGGTCGTTGCATTGCACCTTCATACACATTGAACCAATTTATATGAGAACGTAGCGTATTAATTAACAATTAGTTTACTAGCGACAGATGACAACGCTGAGGATTATGGGACATCCCAGCCATTTGGCTAAGTGGCCCAATCACATACAGAGCAGGATGTTCGGACGTTGCGCTCACACACACTGACTGATATAAACCCGCTGTTATGTTTTCAGGCTGCGGAAGGGAATCCGTAGAAGGAAACCCAACGTACTGCCGTTATTATTATAAAAATCTGACTTAAAGTGATCTCCATCCTACCATTTTAAAGGGGATTTCCACTTAAAATCAGCATGTCTCGTTTCTATTGTGATTAGAGAAGAGAACACAGAAAATGTAGTGAAATGATTATATGGTTTATTATCATCATCATCACCATTTATTTATATAGCGCCACTAATTCCGCAGCGCTGTACAGAGAACTCACTCACATCAGTCCCTGCCCCATTGGAGCTTACAGTCTAAATTCCCTAACACACACAGACAGACACACAGAGAGAGAGAGAAACTAGGGTCAATTTTGATAGCAGCCAATTAACCTACCAGTATGTTTTTGGAGTGTGGGAGGAAACCGGAGCACCCGGAGGAAACCGGAGCACCCGGAGGAAACCCACGCAAACACGGGGAGAACATACAAACTCTACACAGATAAGGCCATGGTCGGGAATTGAACTCATAACCCCAGTGCCGTGAGGGAGAAGTGCTAACCACTTACCCAAACGGTCCAGCCGGTAACGTTTTTCTTATGAACCTGGTTGGCTGTACAACAGGAGGAACTTTGTAGTAAATGTGGCTCAATAAAACCACATATATAAGGATAACTGCCAATATGCAGGAGAGCTCTGTGCACCCAGCGTATGCGCATTTGAAGCACCATAGCGCCACGGCATCAAAGGAGACGTTCCGTTCCTGGATTTTCAAATACTTGTCGGTTGCTATGAACACTTCTGCCTAGCAACCAGACTTACTACTAGTGCACAGGAGTCTTGATTGCATTGGGAAACGGGGTGCAGAAAGCAGAGGAAGCCAGGAGATGAGTACATATATTGGTGCATAATTTTGCCTAACATCTTAAGTTGGGTACACACCTATACAATCTTAATTCAGATGTGATTTCTGTAACAATTTAACCAACGACTGAAAGTCCCGATGAGCATGCCGATTCCTGTGTACATACCAACACAATTCATCTTTATCTCTCATAACCATCTGCTGAAAAGATGGTGACTCTGTACACTCTACAGGTATCTGCCTACACTGCTGGTGGTGAGTGCGTGCACACTGCCACATTTGCCTGACATCGTTCCATCGTGACATCGTGATTTGTTGGAAGTTTAGAAAAGCAAATCAACAGATGCGTTGAGTGTCGGTACGATAAAACATGATGGTGGGACTGTACACACTAATGCAATATCTGACCACACGGTCATGCTTCGAGTGATCTGCAGGATAATTGCATAGGTCTGTACCCAGCTTTACGTTAAAGTGAACAAACCCTTCTTATTATAGGCAAAACCAACTAATAACTGATTTAATAACTGTGCTCATTTCATAATTATTATCCTAATGAGCTTATATGGTAATGATAAAGACATACAGATAGATTTTCCTACCACGTAAAGATATGAGGCTATCATAACAGAGGAAACAGAATGTTATTGCAATAAAGAATATAAGAGAGAAGGATGAGAGATGACAAACACGTTGCATCGGTAATCTACTCATGTTCCAGTGCTAAACTAAGCATTAAGGTCCTTCAAGAACAGATGTCAGCTTAAGTAAACAAAGTGAGGAAATGAATAGTTCATGATCGTGTAAATTGTTCCTTCTTTGCTGAAGAACTCATGCTGCGGGATCATAATGAACGCGCGGATAGAAAGAAACACTTGCAATTTGTTGCCTCTTATTCTTTGCAGCGGACAGGTAATCAACAGTAATTTTAAGGGGAAAAAAATAAATTAAATTTTATAAATCAGTCAGACAGTGAGCACATTAAGGCACCAAAGTAAAAGAAGATTTAATGACACAGATCCAGCGTCTTCTCCCTCTGGGACTATGGTGTATTCGGGTCTAGTAATTCAGGTGAATCTGACGCAGGGTCCATTAATAAAGGTCCATTAGACTTTCTAGTAATGGATGGGAGATGCTGGTGTCTTAGCGAGACACGAGAACCGTTGTGAGAAAGATCAGGAGGTTTAAGAAACATTTTGTTTAATGTAAGAAGACCTCATATGGCATAATGTGTAGTAGCGTAAATGTAGAGAAACACTGACTATTATATAATGCACATATTCTGCCAATAGTGTAATAGTGTATAATTAGCTGAAATAGAAATTCCTATTGTCAGCATATTCAGACACCAGGCGGTAAATGTATCAAACTGTGATTTTTTTTTCTGTGATTTATAATCACTGCAAATCGCAAGAGATAACCGGCGATATGAAGTGCAAAATCTCCATATGTATTACCCAGCGATTCTGGCTTTTCTAAATCCAATCTCTGATGATTTGTGTCGATTTTAAAACCCTTATCTCTCCCATGTTATAGTCAAACTCGACAAAGATTAAACACAAATGCGCCCGAGTTTGAATTCAAAATCGCCAGATACAACGCGCTGCTTTCTATAGGCGAGATTGGCAAACACATGAATATTCCACTGCAGGGTAATGTTAATATAACAGAATTTTAATTCAAACTCGGGTGAGTTTGTAAAATCGCAGCTTCATACATTTGTCGATTTGTATAGCTGGAGTGGTAAAAAACCAGGACCGCGATTTGTAGCGATTTTGAAAAACACACATCTTTTTTATACGTCAAATCATCGGTTAATAAATCGGCGATTTTAAACTCGTCCGAGAAAATTGCTGAAAATTCAAAATTGCAGCTTCATACATTTATCCCCAGATCGTGCAGAGGATAACAATATTTTTCACAGCTGCCTCGTCTGAATAACAGATAATAATAATAATAATAAGTTGCTCTTTAATAACTGCCTTCAGTCTGTTTTTCTTCCTGCAATCAATTATTGCAAAATGATTGGAGCACCGGCATTACCCAGTGACCGGAGCACCTGCATTACACAGTGACCAGAGCACCATCATTACACAGTGACCGTAGTACCGGCATTACACAGTGACCGGAGTACCTGCATTACACAGTGACCGGAGTACCATCATTACACAGTGACCGGAGTACCTGCATTACACAGTGACCAGAGTACCTGCATTAGACAGTGACCAGAGTACCTGCATTACACAGTGACCAGAGTACCTGCATTACACAGTGACCGGAGCACCTGCATTACACAGTGACCGGAGCACCTGCATTACACAGTGACCGGAGCACCATCATTACACAGTGACCGTAGTACCGGCATTACACAGTGACCGGAGTACCTGCATTACACAGTGACCGGAGTACCTGCATTACACAGTGACCGGAGTACCTGCATTACACAGTGACCGGAGTACCTGCATTACACAGTGACCGGAGTACCTGCATTACACAGTGACCGGAGTACCTGCATTACACAGTGACCAGAGTACCTGCATTACACAGTGACCGGAGCACCTGCATTACACAGTGACCGGATTACCTGCATTACACAGTGACCTGAGTACCTGCATTACACAGTGACCGGAGCACCTGCATTACACAGTGACCGGAGCACCATCATTACACAGTGACCGGAGTACCGGCATTACACAGTGACCGGAGCACCATCATTACACAGTGACCGGAGCACCTGCATTACACAGTGACCGGAGCACCTGCATTACACAGTGACCGGAGTACCTGCATTACACAGTGACCGGAGTACCTGCATTACACAGTGACCGGAGCACCTGCATTACACAGTGACTGTAGTACCTGCATTACACAGTGACCAGAGTACCTGCATTACACAGTGACCGGAGCACCGGCATTACACAGTGACCGGAGCACCGGCATTACACAGTGACCGGAGCACCTGCATTACACAGTGACCGGAGTACCGGCATTACACAGTGACCAGAGCACCTGCATTACACAGTGACCGGAGCACCTGCATTACACAGTGACCAGAGTACCTGCATTACACAGTGACCGGAGCACCTGCATTACACAGTGACCGGAGTACCGGCATTACACAGTGACCGGAGTACCGGCATTACACAGTGACCGGAGCACCTGCATTACACAGTGACCGGAGCACCTGCATTACACAGTGACCGGAGTACCATCATTACACAGTGACCGGAGTACCTGCATTACACAGTGACCGGAGTACCTACATTACACAGTGACCGGAGTACCTGCATTACACAGTGACCGGAGTACCTGCATTACACAGTGACCGGAGCACCTGCATTACACAGTGACCGGAGTATCGGCATTACACAGTGACCGGAGTACCTGCATTACACAGTGACCGGAGTACCTGCATTACACAGTGACCGGAGTACCGGCATTACACAGTGACCGGAGCACCGGCATTACACAGTGACCGTAGTACCTGCATTACACAGTGACCAGAGTACCTGCATTACACAGTGACCGGAGTACCTGCATTACACAGT
This sequence comes from Mixophyes fleayi, assembly GCF_038048845.1. NCBI lineage: Eukaryota > Metazoa > Chordata > Amphibia > Anura > Limnodynastidae > Mixophyes > Mixophyes fleayi. Next base: position 21,296,594 of record NC_134404.1, on the reverse strand, counting down.
GACCGGAGTACCTGCATTACACAGTGACCGGAGCACCGGCATTGCACAGTGACCGGAGCACCTGCATTACACAGTGACCGGAGCACCTGCATTACACAGTGACCGTAGTACCGGCATTACACAGTGACCGAAGCACCTGCATTACACAGTGACTGTAGTACCTGCATTACACAGTGACCGGAGCACCTGCATTACACAGTGACCGGAGCACCTGCATTACACAGTGACCGGAGTACCTGCATTACACAGTGACCGGAGTACCTGCATTACACAGTGACCGGAGTACCTGCATTACACAGTGACCGGAGCACCTGCATTACACAGTGACCGGAGTACCTGCATTACACAGTGACCGTAGTACCTGCATTACACAGTGACCGGAGCATCTGCATTACACAGTGACCGGAGTACCTGCATTACACAGTGACCGGAGTACCTGCATTACACAGTGACCGGAGTACCTGCATTACATAATATGCTCATCCTTACTACAACTGTAGGTACAAAATCAACACTGAATCACAGCAACCAATCAGCAATTAGCTTTTATCTTTCTAGTGCAAGTGAGATAATGAAAGAAAGTGTCTGATTGGTCGCTCTGGTTTAGGGCGAATGTTTTATCTAAAGGCTACAATATGTTAGTAAATGAGTCCTGCTGTATTATACGCTGGCTAATGTTTTTTTTTTAAGTATTTTTGCGTGTTTCCATAATGCCTTAAAACTGTTTGATTTTAGAGTCGTTTTTTTTTTATTGCCATCTGTGTTATCTAAGTTTGAAACTCGATTTTGCTAATTTTTCATGTTTTGGAAATTCTTCCATCAAACTGGAGATAAAAGTGGTGTTTTTATATGTTCCTTTCGCTCCATGTCAGCGTTACACTGATAAAGATTCCCCCTCTATCGGGTCCAGTCTACAGGTCACGTTGTAAGAATTACCTGCACCCCTGCGAGTCCGCTGTAGTATAGACACAGAATGATCTAATACTATCATCTGACAATCTGTATACCATGGAGAGAATATTTATCGGCCCTAACGTGATCCTAGTTCTGCCAGTGACTTGCAAATTATTTTTAGGTAAACCGAGAGAATATGGAGCCATGAAACATTCAGGAGAGAATCTAATTCTTAATCTTCCCAGCAGCAGATGACAGCTCCCAGCTATATATTGTAATGACAACACTTGGGCTGTGTCATTTGTTTGGCTGTGCAGGAATGCTCTTTCCAATAAATCAAATGCAGAAAGAAGAGCGAACAGAAATCCTCCAGCAGATTCTGCACCAAAGCCCTGCTCTCTGCACTGAGAATTATCATCGCTTGTGCTACTGTCAAGTCCTTATTTCAGCCCGATTCATAGTAAGAGCAAATCTCCCATATGCAAAATCAGGATAAAATCAGAGAAAGTCACAATACACCCAAATACCTGCTTCTGATCTGCAAACCCTCTCCCAGATTCATCCAATTATGGCTACATTCCCAAACTAATTTACATGATAAGCCACACCCCATTTGCCAGAGTTGGCGCAGACCCACCCGAAATTGTGGGAGGTGTGAAAGTCAGATTGGTATACAAGACAGTGAACAGAGGCACATATTTCATAATGACCCAAATAAAGAACCCCTTAACCCGGCGGTTCCCAAACTGTGCGCCACCGCGGCTCCCAGGGGTGCTGCGGTGCTGTCACCGGGGTGCCGCGGGCCAGCAAGGGAAAAAACAACAAAACAAAAACGTACAAATCCGCCGGGACCCAGCATCCTCCTCTTTCATGCAGCGTAGAGAGAGGAGGATGCTGGGTCCCGGCGCCGCATGGATTTGTACGTTTTTGTTTTGTTGTTTTTTTCCCTGGCTGGCCCGCGGCACCCCTGTGGCAGAGGGCAGAGGAGGGGGACAGCGTGGCAGATGGCAGAGTAGGGGGACATTGCGGCAGAGGAGGGGGGCAGCGTGGCAGAGGAGGGGGGCAGCATGGCAGAGGACAGAGGTGGGGGACAGCATGGCAGAGGGCAGAGGTGGGGGACAGCATGGAAGAGGGCAGAAGAGGGGGGCAGAGGAGGGGGACAGCGTGGCAGAGGAGGGGGACAGCGTGACAGTGGGCAGAGGAGGGGACAGCGTGGCAGTGGGCAGAGGAGGGGGACAGCGTGGCAGAGGAGGAGGACAGCGTGGCAGTGGGCAGAGGAGGGGGACAGCGTGGCAGAGGAGGGGGACAACGTGGCAGAGGAGGGGGACAGCATTGCAGAGGAGGGGGACAGCGTGGCAGAGGGCAGAGGAGGGGGCAGCGTGAGAGGGCAGAGGGGGCAGTGTGAGAGAGGGCAGAGGGGGCAGAGTGAGAGGGCAGAGGGGGCAGCGTGAGAGTAGGCATATATATGAAAACACCATCATAACATAACAGCCGTGAAAACATAACATTTTAAAAAGCAAAATGTGGATATTATAAGCCCTTCATATGATCCACCCAAATCACACCCAGATATACCCAAACTGCGCCCACATTCACATAAAATCAAACCCCTATAGGAGTCCGATTGAGAGGTTGGGTACTATTGAGAGAAGTGATTAAAGCAGAATAACATGTAATTAGGCCATATCTGTTCTAAACTTGTAAAATGTTTTAAATAATAGATTGTCTTAGTATAACTACCAAATGTTCTTTAATATAGATTACCTCGGTATAGATTTAATACAGATTTATTGATTTGTTTATTTAAAAAACTCTTTGAGTGTTGCGTTCATAAACATTTACTAAATAACCTGTATTGATGATAAACAACTATTCACTTTACATTAACCCTGAATTTCGTACGGTGAGGCCAGTAACAAACATGAGATATAGCAATTTAAATGTATAGCACAGACCATAACCAGTGAGGCAGTGACTATAGATTTAAAAATACTCCCAATCAAATTAGATTAGGCTGTCACCAAAATCTGAATAAAAATTTGGTTAATGACTTTGAAAAATTTACAATTTTAAGATGAACAATTGAATTTATCTATCTTTTTAACAGCTACTGTACTAATTGGTAATTAATGTTAATAATAATATTTATTTAATAATGTATAAATTCATTTTAGTATAGTATATATAGTTTAGTATATATAGTAAAATAAACAATGAAACTGGGGTTGGCCAAGCCCTGAAAAACTGAAAAAAATTAACATAGGATTGAGAGTCTTTGTATATCTACAGTCACTGTTACAACTGTCGTAAAACAAGATCCCAAATGTGAGAAAAAGAGGCTCCAAGTCCCTATAGTAGTCCTTGGCCTTTTGCACCCTCCATGAAATTTTTTATTCCTACAACCCTGACAGCATACCATATACAGCCTACACTGGGGGACATATAGAGGGTACTGACAGACAGGGTATAAGGGTGGAGAGCCCATGAGAGCTTACATTCTAGAGGGAGGGGGGAGACAGAAGGAGTAGAGGAGGCAGACAGGTGAGAGAGGGAGCAGGTGGCAAAGCCAGAAATCTAGGAGGGGGCCAGTATAGCGAGCAAGAAGTGGTAGAGTTTTGAGAAAGTGTTTGAAGGATTTAAGATTGGGGATAATCTTGTAGAGTGAGGTAGGTCGTTCCAGTGGTGGTGGGAGGTAGGTTGTTCCAGTGGTGGTGGGAGGTAGGTTGTTCCAGTGGTGGTGGGAGGTAGGTTGTTCCAGTGGTGGTGGGAGGTAGGTCGTTCCAGTGGTGGTGGGAGGTAGGTTGTTCCAGTGGTGGTTGTGGGAGGTAGGTTGTTCCAGTGGTGGTGGGAGGTAGGTCGTTCCAGTGGTGGTGGTGGGAGGTAGGTTGTTCCAGTGGTGGTGGTGGTGGGAGGTAGGTTGTTCCAGTGGTGGTGGGTGGTAGGTCGTGCCAGTGGTGGTGGGAGGTAGGTTGTTCCAGTGGTGGTGGTGGGAGGTAGTTTGTTCCAGTGGTGGTGGGAGGTAGGTCGTTCCAGTGGTGGTGGGAGGTAGGTTGTTCCAGTGGTGGTGGTGGGAGGTAGGTTGTTCCAGTGGTGGTGGGAGGTAGGTCATTCCAGTGGTGGTGGGAGGTAGGTCGTTCCAGTGGTGGTGGGAGATAGGTCGTTCCAGTGGTGGTGGTGGGAGGTAGGTTGTTCCAGTGGTGGTGGTGGTGGTGGGAGGTAGGTTGTTCCAGTGGTGGTGGGAGGTAGGTCGTGCCAGTGGTGGTGGGAAGTAGGTTGTTCTAGTGGTGGTGGTGGTGGGAGGTAGGTTGTTCCAGTGGTGGTGGGAGGTAGGTCGTTCCAGTGGTGGTGGGAGGTAGGTTGTTCCAGTGGTGGTGGTGGGAGGTAGGGCGTTCCAGTGGTGGTGGGAGGTAGGTCGTTCCAGTGGTGGTGGGAGGTAGGGCGTTCCTGAAATGCTTACAGCAACTTTTATTTTTGTATTCTCTGCAAGGATCCCCGGAGACCCTAAGTGCCACAAACGTTGACTTTTTTTTTTTAGCCATTTTTCTTTCTGTCACATTTTGTATTTCAGGCTATATTCTGATTTCCTTGGATTGATGTCTTTCACACTTAAACTAAACCTTGTTTAAAATGTCCAGGGTTGGTCCTTATAAATGTATCTGAAAAATACTTCTGAAAGCACAAAATTAAAGCTATCAGTTGCGGATTCTCATCAGTCATCCGGAGGTGTTAGTTTTGAAAGTGTGACATTTCAGTAATGGATGATGAGATGTACAGTACACACACCAGTGTGTCGGCAATTACGTTTAACCTTTAAGATTTAAGAAGGGGGGAAAGAAATCTGCTTTGTCTTTTTATACATTACTAAGAAACCCTGTATTTGTGGAACATGGAATTGCAATTATTTCTTTACTTCCAGCAAAAACAAATCCCGTACAGACATCATTATGAAATGATGTCATTTATAAAAGTTATAGATTGATCTTTATTAATATTAGTTATAACTTTTTAGTGCAGCTCATTAATAAACTAGTACGCCTTTGGGCATTAATACATATGGAATCTTATGTACATGATCATTTTCAGAGCTTGACTGCATCAAAAAATAATAAGTATCATTAAATAATGTGTATTTATTGCTTGTGTATACAGTCTGTGGTATCATTATTCAGACATAATATTGCTATGATTCATCTACGCATATAAATTTGTTTCACCGTATTTTAGGGAATTTACTAAATAACATGTGATGCAATTAGACAATGTAATTTCAGCTTGCTTTACAGGCATAGAACTGGAAATCACAAAAATAATTTGCATTGGATTTTAAAGATGGGAATTAGGAACGGTAGACCTGCCGTTCTCAACACCGCCACCTGGAGGGCATTCTGTGAATTACAGTTTTTAGCTTAAAAGTACAGTTAAAAATAAAGTAACAATGAATAGTCTATGTGCCTATGCACTAACACATGCGATGGCTTGGTAAGCTCGAGCAGCTATGAAGGGGAACGGCAGAGGTCACATCTTCAGTTGACGTTAAGCTTCGGAAAGATAAGCTTGTTGGAGCTTGATAAAATTACCCGGACTGTTTAATGTGGTACTTTCCCTAATGCAGGATATATCTCCTATATCTCCTGCGTTAGGCTGTTCTTAAATTAACATTTGACCTAAAAATGCCTAAACCATGCGGAGAATGCCGTTTCCACATGGTGTAGGGATTCAAAAATAGGCCCCTAAGTGATATGGGCCCTTGCTGTTTACAGTGAACTGGGGGTGTCAAGGGAGTGGCACCCATCAATGTAACATTATTGAGAAGGGAGGAGATTAACTATACATTTATTTAAAGTGAAAAACACGATTTTGTTTTATTCTTATATGAGCATATAGCTAATAAAAATGTATATTCTCAAAAATAGCTTTTCTCTCTATCATCATCATCATTATCATCAACATTTATTTATATAACGCCAGAAAATTCCATAGCGCTTTACAATTGGGAACAAACGTTAATAGAACAATACTGGGTAATACATACAGACAGAGAGGTAAGAGAACACTCTATGGGTCAATGGGAGTTTGAAACACAAGGGCGCGTGCTACATCATATTGCACAATGGACCAGCTAGAATGCAAAGGTTACAAAGTATTTAGTGGATGTATGATCAGTCACACAGCTATGTTGGTCAGAGGGTTGTTGTCTTGTTGGATCTGTGTAGAGGTTGGTTATAGGGTAACCTAGGGAGATTAAGATGGTGGTTGAGGAATATTATAAGCTTGCCTGAAGAGGTGGGTTTTCAGAGAACGCTTGAAGGTTTGGAGACTAGAGGAAAGTCTTACTGTGCGAGGGAGTGAATTCCACAGAGCAGGTGCAGCCCGAAAAAAGTCTTGTAACCGGGAATGGTAGGAAGTGAGGAGCGTGGAAGGGAGATGCAGATCGTGTGCAGAACGGAGGTGTTGAGTCGGGAGATATTTTGAGACAAGTGAGGGGATGAATGTCGGTGCAAATTTGTTGACAGCCTTGTAGGTTAGTAGAAGAATATCGGAGAGAAGCTCCAAGCTTAACTTGCTGGAGGGCTGTGGGGCAGGAAGGTAAATGACATACGTCTACTGAGCCCAGAATCACATTATAAAATAAGAACAGCTGCGGTTATATTTTATAATTTATTGGGAGTTTGAACGTTTCATCTTGATGAGATAATGAGGGGGGATTCTATAATATTGGAGGTAAATTGTCCTTTAAAGTGGAGCTAAAGACCTTAAAAACATATTTAATTTAAAAAAAAAATACCACCACTATTTGTTTATCAACTAGCAATAAAAGTGGTGGTATTTCTATACAACATGGGGTTCATTTTTCTCCATTTAAAATAAAAATCCAATTAGCCTCTTATTATATAGAATAGCCCTGTCAGACGCCGTCTCCGTGCTATGCCTGCCGCACAGAGACGGACGTCTGCTTCTGTGACAGAGCGCTCGGTTGCCAGGCAACCGAGCTTGCTTCCGGGTCAGCGGTCGCGCGTTCCGTTGCTAGGCAACGGAACGCTTCCTAGTAACTCCGGCGGTGGTGTTTAGCGTCACCACCGCCAGTGATTGGACTGCACCTGTATAAAAGCCTCACTCTGGCACATGGAGAGTGCCAGAGTATTAGGTCTCATCCTAGCTCCAGCGTTCCTGTGTACCGTTTCCAGCGCTTCCTGTGTATTACCCGGCTTGTTACTTACTACCACTGTTCTGTGCTCCCTGTGAACTTGACCTCGGCTTGATATTTGATTCTTCCTCCTGTGCTTCTGACCTCGACCCGGCTACCCTGACTACGGCTTTGAACTTTCCCTTGGACATCTCCTGCATTCGGTTTGGACTGGGCCTGTACGACACCGCTTTCATCTACTGCTTCACTGATTACTCCCGTGAAGGACCGCGACCTGCGTGTTTCCGCAGCTAAGACCACACTTCCTTGCGGGGATCCCTGGTGAAAACCAGGAACACGTTAGACTCCGCACCTCTTGGGTGAGTAGTGCAAAAATCAGTAAGCAAATACCCTAAATCTGTGACAGTATACTCTGGCCATGACGTCAGATGGAAAAGGTGAACCTACAACTCGGGACCTCATTATCCACCTGGGTCGCCGAGTGGAACAGCAGGAGGCGGACCAGGCTCGTTTACTCCAGTGTGTGCAGGAAATCCTATCTCGCCTGGACTCTTTACGGGCAGGACAAACCCCTCCTACGGAACCATCTGCGGCTCCTTCTCGCTCTGCAGTGGCCCCTGCGGCTCCTGCTGCCCCTCCAGCCGCCACTACTGGACTAAGAATACCTTCCCACGATAAGTTTGACGGGGATCCAAAAAAATGTAGAGGGTTCCTTAACCAGTGTGCCATTCACTTTGAGTGTAACTCTTCAGCATTCTCCTCGGAACGTACCAAGGTAGCCTTCATAATTTCGTTACTTAGTGGGCAAGCCCTGGCCTGGGCATCCCCGTTATGGGAGCACAATGACCCTTTGCTGGAGGACTCCGCGGCTTTTATTGACATGTTCCGGAAGGTCTTCGACGAACCGGGCAGAGTCTCTTCTGCTGCATCTAGCCTCTTAAACCTGCGACAAGGGTCTATGTCTGTCGGGCAGTATGCCGTACAATTTCGGACTCTCTCCTCTGAGCTTCGATGGAACAATGAAGCCCTCATTGCTTCCTTCTGGCAGGGTCTTACCGATCGAATTAAGGACGAATTGGCTACCAGAGAACTCCCCTCGGATTTGGACGCCCTCGTTTCATTATGTATCAGGATCGATCTTCGTTTCAGAGAGAGAATTTCAGAAAGGTCCTCTACAAGACGGACTCCCCGTTTGGCTCCCCAATTTCAAAACCCAATATCTTCCACAGAAGAACCTATGCAGCTTGGCCGCTCTAAACTAACGTCTGAAGAACGCGAGAGACGGTTCAAGCAGAGATTATGTCTATATTGTGGGGAGTCTGGTCACGTTCTAAGTCTCTGTCCCAAGAGACCGGGAAATGCCTCCTCCTAGACGGTAAGAGGGAGGCCGCCTTAGGAGTCACCGTTTCCACTCCCTACTCCACCTCCAATCTCGAGTTTCTCATGCCTGTCCAGCTTTTGACTACTAAAGGACCCCAACAAATCTCTGCCTTCGTGGACTCCGGTGCCGCAGGAAATTTTATTTCGCCCTCTCTTGCTTCAGAGCTCCAGTTAACCATTCAAGATCTGCCCCAACCGCTTACCCTCACTGCCGTGGATGGTAACCGTGTCAGCAACGGTGTCATCTCCAGCATTACGAGTGCGGTTCAATTGTTGAATCAAGAGTGGATCCAATTCCTAGTATTACCACAGTCTATTAACCCACTGATACTGGGTCTTCCTTGGCTCCGGAACCATTCTCCTCAATTTGACTGGGTTCGTGCGGAGGTTATTTCCTGGGGCCCGCAGTGTCATAAGCAATGTATTCCCTCACACCGCTTTCAAGTCTGTCATACTCAGACGAATTCTAAAACCAGTACATTACCTTCGGTCTATTTAGCATTTAAGGACGTCTTCTCCAAACAAAGATCAGAGATTCTTCCACCCCATCGCCCGTGGGACTGTCCGATTGAATTAATCCCGGGAAAACAAATTCCTCATGGTAGGACGTATCTCCTGTCCTTACCAGAGACCCAAGCTATGTCACAATACATATCTGAAAACCTAGCCCGAGGGTTCATTAGAAAATCATCTTCACCAGCCGGAGCAGGATTTTTCTTTGTTAAAAAGAAAGACGGATCCTTACGCCCGTGTATTGATTATCGGCAACTAAATAAAATTACTATCAAGAACCGTTATCCATTACCCCTTATTATGGACCTTTTCGACAAGATTAGTGGAGCCCGCATCTTTACCAAACTAGATCTCAGAGGGGCATATAATTTAGTACGGATCCGTCAAGGAGACGAGTGGAAGACAGCGTTTAACACGCGGGACGGACATTTTGAATACCTAGTCATGCCATTCGGGCTTAGTAACGCTCCCGCAGTATTTCAATCCTTCGTTAATGAAATCTTCCAAGACTGTTTATATCACTTCGTCGTTGTCTATTTGGACGACATTCTAATCTTTTCCCAAGACATTGCCTCCCATTGACACCATGTTAAGGAAGTCTTACTCCGATTACGAGCTAATCGACTCTTCTGCAAATTAGAAAAGTGTATCTTTGAAGTGGAACAAATCTCTTTCCTTGGGTACATTGTTTCCGGAGCAGGATTAAGCATGGACCCACTAAAGGTGTCTGCCATTACCAAATGGCCTCTTCCCCAGGGCACCAAGGCCATCCAAAGGTTTATTGGATTCGCCAATTATTACAGACAATTTGTTAAAGGGTTCTCCTCCATTATTGCACCTATAACAGCGCTGACACGAAAATCATCTAACCCCAGGAATTGGTCTCCAGAAGCCCTAAAGGCATTTAATCTCCTGAAACAGGCCTTTTCATCCGCTCCAGCCCTGTCTCAACCGGATCAATCTGAACCCTTTTTTCTAGAAGTTGACGCCTCTGCTATAGGTGTGGGGGCAGTACTCTTCCAAAAATCCAAAAACGGTTCTCATTTACCTTGCGGGTTCTTTTCCAAAAATTTTTTATCCCACGAGAAGAATTATGGAATTGGTGACAAAGAGTTACTAGCTATCAAGGATGCCCTAGAGGAGTGGCGACACTTACTTGAAGGTTGACGTCATCCAGTAACGGTTCTTACCGATCATAAAAACCTGCTTTATGTTAGCGAGGCTCGATGCCTCAATCCACGCCAAGCTCGATGGGCATCGTTCTTCGCACGTTTTGATATCATCCTGACCTACCACCCAGGATCCAAGAACATCCGAGCTGATGCTCTATCTCGATCTTTTGACAACACGGATCTCTGTACTTCCTCGGAACCCCTACCCATTCTAAATCCTACCAGGGTTATCGCCCTTACCAAAACCACGGCCAAGACACCCCCAAGGGGCTGTTCTTTCTTAGAGCCTAATTTACGAATTAAAGCTCTCCGATGGGCGCATTCCTCTAAATTGCAGGACACGCTGGTGTTAAGAAAACTCTTGAATTTCTTCGTCAGAGATATTGGTGGCCGACACTTCATTCAGATGTACGAAGTTTTGTGGCTTCTTGTGATACATGTGCCCGTTGTAAGAACCCCAGAATGGCCCCTTCTGGACTCCTTCAACCACTTCCCATTCCAGATTACCCTTGGCAAAGCATATCCATGGATTTCATCACAGACCTTCCCCCCAGCAATGGATACACCACTATTTGGGTTGTTGTGGACAGATTTTCTAAAATGGCCCACTTTGTACCTTTGTCTGCTCTACCATCTGCTTCTCAGTTAGCTTCCATCTTCATTAAAGAAATATTTAGACTTCATGGATGTCCTCGTGAGATCATCTCTGACCGTGGAGTGCAATTCGTTTCCAAATTCTGGAGGGCCTTTTGTAAAATACTTGGGTCTGACCTCAAGTTTTCATCAGGTTATCATCCACAAACCAATGGTCAAACGGAGTGGGTTAACCAAGATCTCAAAGTCTTCTTACGATGTTTTTCTTCAGATAATCAAGCAGAATGGGCTAATCTCTTACCCTGGGCGGAGTTTTCTCACAATATTCATCATCACGAGTCTACTGGTGCCTCTCCATTTTTTATTGTTTATGGTTCCCAACCCACCCTCCCAGATTTTTCCAGCCAAAGTTCCTTGTCAGTTCCCGCAGTGGAGGATGTCATGCGGAACTTTTCTCAGATTTGGTCTAAAACGAAAGCTAGACTCCAAGAGACTTCCCAACGTTATAAGCAAGCAGCAGACTGGTCCCTCTTTTACAGGTTCACGACAAAGTATGGTTATCCACACGTAACCTTAAGTTAAGAGTACCTTCTCAAAAATTGGCTCCCCGTTATATTGGTCCCTTTTCCATAACACATGTGATCAATGCAGTAACCTACAGACTCCGGTTACCTCCTTCCCTGAAGATCCACAATGTCTTTCATGTCTCTCTTCTCAAACCACTTGTACTCAATAAATTTCATCAGTCGCCTCATCGTCCAGCTCCTGTACGTACTACGGAGGGTGAAAATTTGAAGTTAGTCGTATCCTGGATTTCCGTATCCTTCATGGACGACACCAATTCTTAGTACATTGGAAAGGTTTTGGGCCAGAAGAGAGATCCTGGGTGCAAAAAGAAGATCTCCACGCCCCACGGTTATTGAAACAGTTCCTCAAACAAAGATCTATCCAACAAAGTAGGGGAGGAGGTACTGTCAGACGCCGTCTCCGTGCTATGCCTGCCGCACAGAGACGGACGTCTGCTTCTGTGACAGAGCGCTCGGTTGCCAGGCAACTGAGCGTACTTCCGGGTCAGCGGTCACGCGTTCCGTTGCTAGGCAACGGAACGCTTCCTAGTAACTCCGGCGGTGGTGTTTAGCGTCACCACCGCCAGTGATTGGACTGCACCTGTATAAAAGCCTCACTCTGGCACATGGAGAGTGCCAGAGTATTAGGTCTCATCCTAGCTCCAGCGTTCCTGTGTACCGTTTCCAGCGCTTCCTGTGTATTACCCGGCTTGTTACTTACTACCCCTGTTCTGTGCTCCCTGTGAACTTGACCTCGGCTTGATATTTGATTCTTCCTCCTGTGCTTCTGACCTCGACCCGGCTACCCTGACTACGGCTTTGAACTTTCCCTTGGACATCTCCTGCATTCGGTTTGGACTGGGTCTGTACGACACCGCTTTCATCTACTGCTTCACTGATTACTCCCTTGGAGGACCGCGACCTGCGTGTTCCCGCAGCTAAGACCACACTTCCTTGCGGGGGTCCCTGGTGAAAACCAGGAACACGTTAGACTCCGCACCTCTTGGGTGAGTAGTGCAAAAATCAGTAAGCAAATACCCTAAATCTGTGACAAGCCCTTTATAGGCTACAACAATGCAATGCTGACCTAGATGGTCTAAGATGGGTTTATTTAAAAAAAATGCTAAAACGAGGAAAGTAGTGTAGACAGGGCCACCATCAGGGGGAGTGCTGGCTGTAAGGGGCCTGGACAGACTAAATGCCCCCCCCCCCTCCCTCATCACAGTACATGTCTCCAAGCACCTTAATTGTTCATAGACTGGGGCGCTTAGCGATGATGTCACCGCACAGATGCGTCGGCTCCCAGACTATCACTGACTGAAGCTGATGCATTGCAGAGAGATTCAGAGTCACGGCGGTCAGACTAGTGGGCCTGGACCCCTCTGTCTGTCCAGGCCCCCTGCCCTGTCTGGGCCCGAAGTGAAATGGGGGTATGTACAGTGAAGATGGAGGGGGGCATGTAAGGCGAAGAGGAAGGGGGACCCCTGCCAGATTAGTCTGTACTGGGTCCCACAGTTTCTGATGGAAGCCCTGAGTGTAGTCAGGTGACAGCATTCAGGAGTCTTAGCTGAGTTATAACAAGGAGGAGACATGCAGATTCCACTAGACCACAATTACCTACTCTCTGTCTGGGAGACTCTCGAATTTCAGGGAGCTCTCCTGGACTTCCAGAAGAGAGGTACAACGCATTCCGCTCACTTCCTAGTGATAATGGTCCCATTTGCGCGTTTCGCTGTGAATCATAGTCAGCGATGATGTGAGTCACATTGTGCAGCTGCGGACAGGCTGTAATGACACAAATGACATCGCTATCTAACTCGCACTTGACACTTGGAGATCCCGGAAGGGAAGTAAAAAAACCTGGCAAGTATGCACTGTACAGATCCGTAATTAGACCTCATACAGAGTATAGTGTTCACCTACAGAAGGATATTGCTGAAAATCTAAACGATCCAAAGAAAAGCAAAAAATAAAACCCCCACACAATTCTCTTCGCATTACTGAGTCCTCGCCGCCGCGCACAGCTCCGAGTCCCCACTCCGTGCGCTGCGATAAATTGTAACTGTAAAAGACTTTGACAGGAAAGTCCTCTAGGAAATAAGTTTATTATTAAAATCACCTTTATTCAATCTGTTCCACCTTCATTTGTTCACAATCTTTTAACTGTTATCAGAGAACTAACCCAGAACCAATTAAATAAGTTGGCAGCAAAGCAGATAGCACGATGGATGCACGATCCCTGGGAGCACTGTCGGTTTCCATCAGGACCGTAGACAACTAATAAATAACCTAGCAAAGATCAGGACTATTTGGACTTATTTTCTGCTGCACAGACCGTGCCCGGAACAAAGTTCTAAAGGACCTAGAGCTGATAATCCATGTAAAGAACATTACATTATTATATATTTTTTGTGTCGCTGTGAAAAATTGCAGAAAACATAACCTGCAAACACAGTAATAAACACATCCAAGTAGTAACAACAAAAGCGTGAGATAAAGAATGGATATTATTTTTGGACAGGGGGGGGCCTATTTTGATTTCGGTCCTGGAGCTTCGAGCTACAATGTTACACAGAGTTTTACTCTAAAATCAGAGAAAGATGAAAGAAAAAAAAACAATCTGCTCTGTCATCTAAACATTGCTCTGAATAAACGTTCACTGATCGCTGTATTTGGTGGTTTCCTGGAGTCGAGCTCTAGAAAACTGACTGTTACCAACCGAGACCAGCACATTGGGAACGACAGGCGTCCCGGACACTGTGATTATGCTACTTATTGGCGTGGGGGGTTGTTTTATAGAAAAAAATGTAATGTTATGTTTGCAACGGCACTGAAAATAAAGAGATTTAGAATCTGATTGGGTGCTACGAGTTATATTAGATTAGTGCACTGTATTAGCTTGACCAAAGTGCTGCTGTCCTTTAAAATTGCCCTTGCTTGTTCATTGGCTGAAGAGTTGAGGAAAGGAAACGTGAATAAATTTGGCTAAACATAAACCTATACATTCCCTAAAGGACATATATTATTGATAATAATAATAATTTTATATTATGTAAAGTGTAATATATATGGGATAATGCACACCCTACTGTAAAATAGAAGGATACTAGAAGTCATCTTAGAAGCTACTTAGATTGTAAGCTCTTTTAGGCAGCATAGGCAAACCAAAGGGGGTTTCCTAGTGCCTGGAAACCCCCCTCCAAGCCTGGGGCACTGTATAATTGAGGTGGCTTGACCCTGCCCCCGCTTCACATGGCTCTGCTTGAAAAGGGAGAGCTGCGTGCACCTAACAGTAGTGTACACAGCATTGCCCATGTACAATATGGGGATATGAAGAGTTGGAGAGCAGCCAAGCACTGTCTAAAATAATAGCCACGCCCCCATGCATACTGGTCACGCCCACTGGCGGCGTGGTGTGGGAACCCCCCTCTACAAATCCCGCGTTTGCCCCTGGGCAGGGCCACCTTAATACGCTCTTTCATGTCATTGTACGTCATTTGTTTGTATAGGATCCTCTCTGTGTACAGGGCTGTGTAATATGTCAACGTACTATAAATAAAAACGTTATAATGATTCATAATAAGTCATTGAGTACTTTTGCCACCGCACAGTGACATGTTATTAAATCATACTTGCCAGCTGTCCGGGAGATCGGTGGGGGAGGTGGGCGTGTGGGGGGCAGGGCTCAGCTATTTATGTAATTGGCCATGCCCCCTACACTGACATCATACGGTATAGCCTATTACAGCAGGGGGCGTGGCCACGGTGACGCGCGAATCGGGTCATAAGCCCAGCCCCCCGTCGCTTAGCTTGATGAAGCGCCAGCAACCGGGAGGTTTGCCTGCTCTCCTGGGAGTGCGGGAGGACTCCCAGAAATTCGGGAGTCTCCCAGACATTCCGGGAGAGTCGGCAACTATGTATTAAATTATGATTTTGCATAGCTGTCTTTTTAATTAATCATGCATATTTTTAATGAGATAGCTATCATCCGGCTGTGTATTTTACCACAGGATTCTGTCTGTGACAGGCTGCAGCATTAGGACTAGGCCCGGACCGGGTGCTGGGTATATTATGAGCGACGTAACTTTTGGCTGAGGTAAATTTGGTAGACAAAGAGAGGAAAGAACCAGCGGAAGTCTGGGTATTGTTCAATCACACTATACGAACAACTGTGAAGTATATTATCTTTATCAGTCTATAGCAGGCCTGGCCAACCTCTCCAGGTGTTTGTGAAACTACAAGTCCCAGCATGCTTTGCCAGTAGATAGCCAGCCGATAGCTGGCAGGGCATGCTGGGAGTTGTAGTTTCATAAACACCTGAAGCGCCGCAGGTTGGCCTCACCTGCCCTATTTCATGGATGACGTATGTTTCAAAATGGTCCCCGTAGGTGAAAGATATTATTATGTTTGATGAATAGTGATCGCAATCTATTTCCCAGAGGTTTATATAAATATTCACATCTATCATGTGTTATATGGACAGACTACGGTTAAAATGTATGTTAATCGTTATCTTTAAATAGAGACCCCTCCCTAAGAAATTATCCTTTGTTTGCAAAAATAAATGAATATGGTAAAAAAAAAAAAATACTGAATATTAAAAAAAATAATACGGAGAAACACAAAGCGATGGACTCTCAGGAAAAAAGTGACCATTTATTTGGGTGACGGCTGTACTGCATAGTAATGCATGCCCTTACAGGAGAGCATATATAACACACAGCGTGCGGTGTAACCCTTACAGATGTATAATCAATACAGAGGTGAGCGACCGAGATAAACCCCCCTCCCCCCCCTCTGCAATCCCACAGGGCCAGACGTTATGTACAGAGAGATCCATCTGGCTGGGTTTCATTAGGGACTGCAGCAGCAGCGGGCACAAATCATTTCAAGGGGTGAGTTAAGAAACGCGCCGTTAGTGCAGGCAGGTGCTGAATTATGGAGGGAGTGCGGGGCTCGGCACAGATGAAATAGCTCGCGCGGACGCTTTGGGATCGATATTTGCTCAATCAGGCAAAATATATACAGCTCCACTAAGCCTGGAAAGTCTCTCGCCAGCTGAAGCAAATAAAAGCCCGCTGGTTTTTTTTTTCCCTGTGAAAAAAATAATTACTCTGAAGATTTTCTCTTTTCTGTGCCTTGTCAGGTTTTTACAATAACACTGGTTTGATTTATGTTTCCTATGAAGGCATGTTACACACACACATCAGAATTCGACCTATTTTGGAACACGTGGGGCTTTTTGATGTCTTGTGAGTCTGAAATTAATGAAATACAGGAAGTTCACGCATAGATGGGGATTTTTCGATCAAAGGAACTGGAGGGGGGGGGGGAGTAACTTAAAATATAGTTTTTGAACAGCACATTTTTAAAAGGGTTGTCCAATTTTGGAAGAACCCCAGACTCGCCTGCACCCATATTCAGCAAATACCGCCAAGTGGCCCCCAAGAGCCCTATTGCGTCGTAACAGTGTAACAAAGGAGATGGAAGCTCGTTAATTATTCTGTCATAGAGTGGAATAGAGCAAGATTTCTACTGTGCCACTGCAACGATCTCCCTCGTTCTATCAGACTATCATCTAGCCTGTATAGCTTCATTGGTCAATGAAAGCCCACTTGTTTATAAAAGCCTACCAGTCCTCCACCAATTCACCATGTAGTATACCTATATATAAGAGCTCTCTTGTTTGTTTGATCTATCATCTGTGCAATTACTGCTCCTAATATGTGTAGGATCATTCCCGCAATTCTCTGATTCAGCTGGTTGCTAGGCAAATCGTTACAACCTTCATTCAGGTCTCAGTGTGGCAGCCTCAGGTGGGCAATCACCTACTACACTCATGCAGCTGATCATCCTGCAGTTTCTGATTGATGCTGCTGCATTTATAAACCTTTTCCGGGCAGCATACCAATGCTGGTGATAGTTCCTGCTTGACCCAGTGTGCATTGTGTCCTGACCTGTTCTGCTATCAGTATTTCACCTGCGTTGTTTATAGGTTGCTGTCTTCTCCACTCCTGACTCTTGCCTTTGTTAAACGGATTTGCTCTCATTTCTCTACTTGCCCTCACCCCTGGCTTGTTTAAAGAATTCTGCTGTCCTCTCTACTCCTGATCCCTGCCTGTCTGACTCTGCGTTCTTCTAAATACATTCTGGTTGCTCACTACCTGTTACCGTGAGCTGTCCACTCCATCAGACAAATGCCAGACTACTCCACATTAACCTTTGCCTGTGTGGCTCAGAATTCTGCTATTCATAGTCTGGTTGATCACTGCCTGATGCCTTGCGTTGTCCACTTCATCAGACAAGTGACAGACTACTTCACTTTGACCCTTGCTTGGCCAGCTCAGAGTTCTGCTATTTACAGTCTGGTTGCTTACTACCTGCTACCATGCGCTGCCCACTCCATCAGACAATTGCCAGACTGCTCCACATTAACCCTTGCCTGTCTGGATCAGAGTTCTGCTAATATATCCCAGTTGCTCATTACCTCCTACTGTGTTCTGTCCTCTCCTCCGGGTAGGTGCTAGATCAACAACTACTACTATCCGAGCCTAAGTCCTGGGGGCAACTGAGTACTGTGGAACGTAACAGGTTCCTCGGAAAGGGGACTGCTAACAGTGAACCGGTTCTAGCAGCTGAGGATCTCACACTACTTTGCCCTTAAAACCCTCTTTCATCCTCCATCTCTCTCATTCTTGCTTCTTGCCTCGTTCCATATTTCACCTAAAATGTTGCGCATATCGCCGGTGGAATTTGGTCCAAAGTGTTCACAGTCCTACCCCAGTCCCCCCCCCCCCCCTACATACACACACACAGCAGAATGAACACTGTCCCTCCAGCTCTCTTTATGTATGGAGAATAGCAAAACACGAGTAGTTTGTGTGGTCAGAACTTCACACCTCTGTTATGCCACAAAAATCGGTCACCGTGATTTCACTCATCACTCAACAACTTATCATTTACATCTGCTGAGTTTGACTTAGCGGATCTAAGCAACCATCCCCCCCAAAAACCCCGCAAACATGTGTATTCTGTAAAGGGCGAGTAAACCGTATTGTCTTTAATTGTACCACCATCGCTGCAGGGGGTGTGGTGCATGCTCACAAGTGTCCCACGCTGAAAACAGAACAGGGGGCCTAAAAGACTGCAGAGGTGTCACCGGCCCTCCACAATATTTTGCTATGAGTTCAGCCCCTGCCGTGGTCATCAGAACAGCTTTGGATGAGACATTGTGCATTACATGCTACGTCTTTAGCCACTGACGTTATCCAGTGAACAGACAGCCCTGTTAGCAACAATGGTTGGGTGTCACAGACTCTCTTTATGCTAGAGCTTATCCAGCTTCAGATCTGCTCCAGTCTAATGTTTATAGTGCTCTTATGACAGCTGTAAAAAGTGCAGCATTTTTAAATCTCACAGTTTATGATGAGCGTTTAAATCTGCTGAAATTTAATGTATTTCAATAATGAGATCGCTTTTACGGAGCACCTTGGATACTTGCCTGAAACGCTGTCAGATAATTAAAGAGCTGGTCTGATACCGTCTTTGTTTACTCATAGAAATTATTTCAATTTGCAGCAATCACATGCTGCACCTTCATAGTGATTTGAAAATGGCCTGTGTAACACCCCCTTAGCAAGCTTACAAGTGCACATTTACAAGCTTTTGCATTATTATATAATTGTCTTCGCTTTCAGCATATACAGAAGAACTCAGTCACCTTTCATACAGCTCCTCACTACAGCTGCCAGTCAGGTCAGGAACACTAAGTAACGTCAGCGTAAAACTCCCATTTATCACTATGACATGTATATAATGACTCTTCCATGGAGATTTAAACTGGACACTTTCATATTTTTACATTATTTCCACTTTGATGTGTTCTCTGCTATCGTGTCTCTTGGGGGATTAAAATTGGAGTTGTGGCGGAAATTTTTTTAAAAAAAACAAAAAACATTTTGCAAAGAAAAATATCATGGAGGGAGCATTACAAAGCTGCCCTGGCGATACCGGCCAGTAATAATAACTTACCCCGTGGCCGCACCAGTCTCTGAAGTATTTAAAGTAAAAACAAAAATCACACAAACATGCACACATAGAGCCTCATTTAGAGTCGGATGCAATGTGCGTCTAAGAAGTGTAGGAGTGGGAGTGTGCCGCAGCGCGTAGGGTATTACACGTGGCATGCAACCCCAGTTGCGTCCCACTCGTAATACCCTACCGAGCTGCGAGCAGTTCCTGCAAGTAGCTAACTGCTTGCGCCACCTAGATCCTGCCGCAATTTTAGCCCTTTTTTGACGTGTGTTGCGTCTGCGCCTCACTGCGTCTATGATTTACTTACGGGGTCACACCTTCACAATTCTGCATTACGCCCTTTTCCTTGTAGTAAGCCGCAAGCTGTCGCAATTAACACTGCATCCATGATGCATGCGGATATGGTGCTTGCTGCACATGCGTTTTTTTGGTCAATGAGCCTAAAATGGACTTTGCATCCGATTTTAAATAAGGATGCATGGTTAATGTTATAGGGTTTTTTATGTAGCTTTACAAACTTACTTTTAAAAAAACATATTTTTTGTAAATAGATGCAATTATGTAAATAATACTGCGTTAAAATCCTGTATTACAAGATAAATGGGCTCATTGTGCAAAAACACCATCAGTTGTTTCCGAGTGGATGAGTACAAGACGCTACCTCTTGCCATTGAGTTCCCACAAGTAGGTGGGTGCCAACTTGAGCCCTCGACCAAAACAAGGCACTTGAGGAGGTAGTGAAGCTACAGTTTATAGGGGGAAAATATCTAATTTCTTGTTTTTCTTAATTTTTTATAGTCTATATAGGTTGGTTCGTAGTATGGAGTGTTTGGTCAGGTTTAGAAAAAACATCTTTTGAACAATACATCTGTCAACAATGCTGGTAGCCATTTATTTAAGCAAAAAGGTGAGCTAGTGACAAGTTATGAAAATATAGTGATAAAAATACATCGTTATCACCACCATTTATCAAAACAAACTATCACAGAGAAGTACTGGGCTAGAACGGTAACGTAGCGCTTAGCCTTGACCAACCAGTGGCTCTCTAGGTGTTGTCAAAACTACAAGCAACAGAACAGAATGCATGCTGGGATTTGTAGCTTCATAACATATGGAGAGTCGCAGGTTTGTGGCACTCAAAGCACAGTTTTGGGCTTCCAGTTTTAAAAAAAATAGTTACAATAGATTAAAAAAATAAGAATTTTAATATCTTTAAACATTGAATAAAATGCTTTGCTACAAGTGCTATCTGCTGCAGAAGATAAGGTATGGATCTATGCCCAAATCTACCAATATCCAATCCCTCACCAAATCCTGTCGCTTTTATCTCTGTAAAATAGCTTCCTTCCTCTCCATTGATGCCACTAAAACTCTCATCCATTCTCTGAGCATTTCCCACCTTGATTACTGCAACCTCCTCCTTACTAGACTCCCCCGCACCCGCCTCGCTCCACTTCAGTCTATACTCAATGCTACAGCCCCACTAATCTTCCTCTCTCCGGTCTACATTGGCCTCCCCTCTCTGTCAGGCCTTGCACTGGCTCCCTTTCTGCTACAGAATCCTCTTCAAACTACTCACCATCACCTAAAAAAGACCTCTCTAACTCCACTACTCCTTATGTCTCCAACCTCATCTCCCTCTCGCCCTCTACACTCAGCCAATGACCAGTCACCTCCCCTCTGGTAACCACGTCTCATTCCCACATTCAAGATTTCGCCCCTGCTGCCCCCCATCTCTAGAACAATCTCGCTCGTTCTATCAGGCTATCCCATAACCTGCATAACTTCATCATCATCACCATTTAGTTATATAGCGCCACTGATTCCGCAGCGCTGTACAGAGAACTCATTCACATTATTCCCTGCCCCATTGGAGCTTACAATCTAAATTCCCTAACATACACACACAGACAGACAGAGAGAGAGAGACTAGGGTCTATTTTGATAGCAGCCAATCAACCTAACAGTATGTTTTTGGAGTGTGGGAGGAAACCGGAGCACCCGGAGGAAACCCACGCAAACACGGGGAGAACATACAAACTCCACACAGATAAGGCCATGGTCGGGAATTGAACTCATGACCCCAGCGCTGTGAGACATAAGTGCTAACCACTTAGCCACCGTGCTGCCCATAACTTGAAATGATCCCTCAAAACCCACCTGTTTAGGAAAGCCAATTCTTCCTCTGTCTAACCTCTCCGCTGCCCATCCCTCATCTTCATGTGCCTTCTTTACTAACTTGAAGTGTTCCTCACCCTCATTTATACTCCGCCCCTCGTATAACCCACTCATGTTTATTATTCCTATCAGATATCGAGTTCCCTTACTTTGATTCGCCACTATGTGTCTCCTTTTGGTCTGACCCCTCCCTTTAGATTGTAAGCTCCTTTGGGCTGGGTCCTCTTACCACATGTCCTCCGCCT
Source organism: Mixophyes fleayi (assembly GCF_038048845.1). Lineage (NCBI taxonomy): Eukaryota > Metazoa > Chordata > Amphibia > Anura > Limnodynastidae > Mixophyes > Mixophyes fleayi. The sequence goes on along the minus strand of NC_134404.1, from coordinate 21,274,873 downwards.
CTTGTTACCTCTGCCTTCTGCACCCCAACTTCATCTTCATTTTGTACCTCCTCACCTCTCCTCCTTCCCTTTTCTAGTTTCTAAGTGTTCTGGGATTCACTCTATTACCTAATTGCCCTGAGTGTCTGTTCATAGCGGTGTTGATATTTAAATTGCAAAGTGTTTTATTGTATTGTCCTGTAACGCTATGTTCTGTTTTGTCCTATGCCCTCTGTACGGCGCAGCGGACCCTTTGTGGTGCCCTATAAATAAAGGATAATAATTTATACAGCCAAATAATCCAAAAATATCCGAGATAACCATAAGGCATACAAATAAGTAAAAATGGAAATGGATATACAGCACTCACAATTATAAACCCGCCCATTTCAAGTTATAATTACATGATTCATTGAAATAAGTGTAATATATTTATCATATTAATTTTTAATTTTAATAACAAAAATTTGCATACAAGCACAAATTTCACCATACAAATATACTATAGTCAAAAAGAAAATACAGATATTGTTGGCTAAAAAACAAAATTACCCAATTCTGGCACCAGTGTGATCATTAATCCCTGGGTAAAATCAGACTGCAAAGTTTAACACAATAACTATATAATTGATTAAATTCCTAATCAAAATGCATCATACAAGTATATCTTTAATAGATATGAAAAAAACATGATATAGTACAAAATAAATAATCTATGATGTATAATTCTTGGAGACATCAAAATATGTAATTATGTTCAGTACTGCTTATTGCTATATATAAATATATAGGACCACAAATAGGTGGCAGGCAGACCATATACTAAGTCACTGGAAGTTGGTTGTTCCACCCACCTTTAAGTGCAGATATAAATCAGAGTTGAAATGAATTAGCTCAAGGCACAGATGAGAAACTCTAGCGACATGTAATCCTCCACAATCAATGTCACACAAGGTTACTGGTATAGAAGACATCACCAGGTTTAATGTATTTAGAACCTGAAGACATTCCATCGCTAAAAATGTCAGCTGACGCGTTTCGCTTTCATCGCTGAGCTTCGTTAGGGCTAGTAAAAGGAGTGAGTTGAATGTGAATGTGACTAGCAGTGCACAACTCAGATCATTCAGTGCATAGGTCAATCCTATTTGTACAAACGTGTGTGTTATCATCACATAGTTGTACACATTCACAGCACAAAGGACATTAATGGAGAAAAGAGAAATACATAATTAAAGAGCTGTCCTAAAGAGATTAGCACAAAAATATTTCTACTTAATATCCTATACATGCAATGTTAAATTATACTTCTGTCTTCAAACTGTATATAGTCTACTAATGTCTGGAATTGCGCAGGAGGGTGCAACACAATTCTCATACAAGAACATCTTTCAGTTGGTGCCTGGTTGGTGGTAGAACACACTGTCTTGGGTTTAGTTACAGAATATCCCTGGATAAAAAGGCCATGTCCTATGGATGACATCAGCGTCATGCTCATCAAACCACGGGGCAGCCACGTGATCTGTGGATGGCGGGATTGTCATCCTGGTGGAGAGAAGTACTGCAGCATGGGGTGAAGATGATCACTCGCCTTTGTAGCTTTGGCATTGACCCCTCTAAGTCATTGACAGCACCCCAACCATGCCAGGAAAATACACCTCACAACATTACAGAACCACCAGAAGCCATCACTCAGCCAATTGAGCTGTCTTGGCCACAGGAGCTTCTGCCACACGCTACCTCTGTCAACGTCGCTGAGGTCTTCTCTTGCAGCCATTTTGCCCATAACTTTATGCAACCAGGGCAGTCCAGCATACGTGACCTTGACCATACTAACATGTCAGCTACTTAATGAACGCTTGAGGCACACTCATGAGGACACCCCTACTACAATATGCTTGATGTTACCCTGGTGTTTCCATTTTTCTTTTGTCCACTACTTGAATACCTGGAATATCACTTATAAAGAGAAAAATGTAGGTGGGCACTAGGTAGCACTTGGGCAGCACGGTGGCTCAGTGGTTAGCACTTCTCCCTCACAGCACTGGGGTCATGAGTTTGATTCCCGACCATGGCCTTTTCTGTGAGGAGTTTGTATGTTCTCTCTGTGTTTGCGTGGGTTTCCTCCAAGCACTCCAAAAACATACTGGTAGGCTAGTTGGCTGCTTACAAAATTAACGTGTGTCTGTGTGTGTGTGTGTTAAGGAATTTAGACTGTAAGCTCCAATGGGACAGGGACTGATGTGAGTGAGTTCTTTGTACAGCGCTGCAAAATTGGTGGCGCTATACAAATTGATAATGATGATGATGACTAGGACTTTCCTCAGATATTCTAAAAAAGCAACTCATTGCTGTCTACATTTGATCAGAGGGTGTGCTCTTCCAACTTAACAGGAGATTATTTTACTACAAGACTAGAGTTGGACAACAGATAGCTCTCCAGTCATCTAGATATCTAAAATCACTTTTACTAATAATATTACAAATTATATATTCACGTCTTCACATTCTATAGGCCTACGACGGGGAAATATTACAATAAAGGTAAGCTGAAAAACAGAGAGAAAGTTAGAGCTCCGTTAAAATGAAATGAGATCCTTAGGTGGGGACCAGATTATAATGTCTGGTAAACTAGAATCTATTATTTGTGGTGAACCATTGTTTCAGTCATTTTAGATTGTATTGTTATATTTGTATATTATCTTTGTAACCGTATCTGATATAATAAAGTAATACTTCTTCAATAACGTTACATAAACAAAACAGTCTATAGATTTGTGTTTTCATTTGACTTTTCTTTTCTGTGTAATCAGCACTTAATATCTAATATTACTAAAGTAGACAATTTCAGTCTATGCAAGCACAGTGCAGGTTACACCCACTATCCAATGCCCCTTAATCAATATGTGACATAACTGCTGCAAATACAACTACTGATTTTGCTGACTGTATCATGGTACTGCTACAATTTGCGCCTGCCGTTGAGATCTCCTAATAACCTCTCGTTGGTATAGTTATATCTCCTTCTATAGTCTCTAAATTGTGGGCTTGAAGACTATACCAACTTATCGGAACAAAATACCTTGGAATATCTGTAGCATCCAATCAAGGCAAGATGCAAAAAGGTATTTATTGCTGCAAACTCCGGACAATATTTCAACCAATAGACCTTTATCGAACTTTACATTGTCTGTTGGCAGAGATGACTTCTGATATCTGCTGCAATTAACCCCTTTATGCGAGTATTATTAGTGTTTATTTATATAGCATCAATCATATTACACAGTGCTGCACCAACAATGTGTAATCATTCACATTAGTTCCTGTACCATTGGAGCTTACAATCTAAATCCCTAACACACAAACACAATAGTCCAATTTGTCAGAAACCATTTAACCTACAGTACCAGTAGGTTTTTGTGGGAGGAAACCCAGGCAAATACGGGAGTTGAACGGCATTAAGTGTGCAAGAATCAAAAGATACCCAGGCTGTACTAGACTAAAAAGTGACAGAGAGGTGATCGCACACATACAACAATATATTTTCCCTTCCTTTACTCTTTAGATTGCGGAGAGCTCTCGGAGCAGATAAAGGGCTTATGGGAAAGAGAAGAAAAACAATGGCCCCGGTAGTGAATGTTGTGCTCAAAAAATAGACTTACTAGCACCAAACCCTACAGTGAATCTTTTCATACATTCATCTATTAATCCATTAGTCTTATACAAAGAGGAAATAAAAGTGTAAAGGTTGTGAGTCCCTTTATCAAACCATGGCAGCTTTAAGATAAAAATAACTGTATAAAACACACACACACATTAATTTAATTAACTATAACATTTTTGCAGACAATTAAAAAAAAGTATAATCAGGGCAGAAAACAGTAAATGTCCCCATAGAAAAAAAGAATAGAGACGGAAATAGAAAGAAAAGCATTTTACAAGAGATGCGAATTATCCTCGTTAATGTGTCAAAGTTGTTACGTATAAATGGATAAAATCAATCTGTTCACTTCAGTCATTAGGATGTTAAGTATTTAGCTTAATTATTTGTTCTGTTTCCTTGTGGACGAGAGCTCTGTTTTGAAAATTAAGTCTCTTCAACTTTTCCGCACATAATAGATCCAAATTTATAGCTGATTATTTGCAGCGAGCTCTGAAAGCAGCTGAGCCTGAGTGACATTATTGGAGCTGTTTCCTTGTTTTGCCTTGAAATGTGGTGAATTTTAAAACTGAGAGTGAAATGCATTCACGAGTAGCCGTCGCCTAGACGTAGGGAAGACATTTTGAGAATTCATTTGTTGACCCTGTTATACTTCCACTGTGTGTACTTTAAATATGGATTTTCCCTATTTTGCACAATAATTTGGCCACTGTTTCTTTGAAGTCTACAACCTAACATATTTTTGTCTTGGTCAGAGTGGCACTTATCAATTATGCCACTGTTGTTTTGAGCCGCGGCGGCCACGGGCACCGCCGTGACTCATCTCTAACTCCGCCTGGCATTCCGGACGTCTCCTTGACGACCGGGATGTGACTTCCTGTAGTTGGTCCGACTGTTGCCAGGGCAACGGCCGGACGCCTAAATAACATCACTTGCGCAGCGGCTATCAGAGCAGCCGGGAGCGCCTCTGTAAGACTGCGTGCTAATTAAGTTGGGCACTATTAGTTAGTTTCCTCCTGATTGTTATTAACAGGGCAAGCCCTGATTGGCCAGTATTACTATTTAACGTAGGGAGGGTTTAGCCTCCCTGCCGGTTATAGCGCTTACTGACCCAGTTTGCTGACCTGCTCCTGTCTGTTTGTTGGATCCAATCCTGTGGATACTCTGCCTGTTGGATTTCATGTTGTGACCTTCTGCAAGACCCCAAACATACAGCCAATGTCATTAAGAACTATTTGTTCTTAATGACATACAGTAGAACAAGGAGTTGCAAAGAATGAATAGTCTGCTTTCCAAAAAGTTTCACCCACCGGCAAAAAACTGTTCTTACCCGATAATAAGTTCCACCCAGAGCATTTCTTATACGTTGTGCAGTCACTACAAACCACTCACAACTCACAACCAACTCTGCAGACCTTTACACCGAACAACAAATTAAAAAAGGAGATTATATTGCTCCTCTCAGTACAAATTCAATGTACCGCTGTAGTGCGAAGACATGTTCGCAGGTAATGATATGTGATGGTCTTTACCTGCTGCAACTTGTATCACAGTGACAGGGTAAGGGGACGTAATAACAGTAGAAAATAGGGAAACAGCACAGAGATTGGATGCGAAGGAGGAAAGCAGCCGCGAGGGTCAACTTTACTGAGATCACTGAAGGAAGCCGAATAACATGGAAAAGTGTGAAGATATATTACATAGCTACAAGAAAAAAGTTTAATATATCTATTTCCTATAGATGCAAGCTTTATATATATATATATATATATTATTGCTGTGTTGGTTGCAGTTGCTGCCAGGTGGTTCTAATATCATTTATGTTGGCGTACCACTGTGAGTGTTCCGCTATTCTGATTGGCTACAGGCTGATCAATCCCTGTAAGAATTCTAATGCTCTCACTGGATACAATTTGGTCTAGCTCTGCAAATGTTCCAATTATCTAATTGGCTTCAGGTTGGCATGGAACCATTAAATGTTTTTAGAGCCAAGACTGAAGATTACTCTTGATTTGTATTCAGTGTTTTCAGCTCAATTCACTAAGTCCTGTTTAAATAAATTGATAATGTTACAAATTGAAGTTAGTGTATCGTCATCCTCACCCACATCCTCCAATTTGCCCTTGTATGATTAAGAACAAATAGCACAAATAAAAATAAAAAATATGCCAATACGATCAATGGCCTATTACATTTTCTGGCCTGCCAGATCAAATCCATCCAATTTGATTTGTTAGATGAAATCCCTTTAATTTACATGTACGGTGATTTGGGGCCAGTTTGGAAAGTCCACTAGACGTTTTTGCGTTTTTAGTGTGTTATTGTTTGTTTTGTAAAAATCAGATGGCGTTGGTACAATTAAGTACTTTAAATGGGCAGTAGCGCTGTTTCTTTTTTTAACTGTATATTCTTAAAGCTTTAAATGAGTATACTGTTATCAATACTATGCATCATTCAAATATTAATAACAATTTTCATTTTATAGATCAATGTATTACCAGAGAACCCTGGTTAAAAACATTTTTAGGGTCCTTCGTCCCCTTCAGGTTTATTCTTAAATCACACCCACCACCCAACAAGCTCTGTTCCATCTCAAACAATACCCAATGATGCAAAAAGTGATGACTCAGGTGCCTGAACTATATGTACATTCCTCTTATTTGCAAAGTCTGTCTAAATGAAGCCATGTGTAGCCAGATACTGCAGACGGTGCCTTCACTACATAGGAGGGGGGGCAACAAAAGTGGGTCTCCCAAGACCCCCCTACTCTCCTTAGCGTAGGGAGGCCTCTGGAATGGTGGAACTGAATCACCAGACAAACCCCCATGTTTTGCGGTCAAGGATTGTTCTAATGCTGTGACAATGGGTCAGTATTTTCTGCGTCGTAAGATCACAGCCAAGGTTATATTTTTAGCCTTGGGTGTCCATGCAAGTGTCTTAAAGTGTAGACCTAATATGGCCTCATAATGAATTTATCCAGGCAGCTATTAAACAATGAGGATTAAATGACTGTATGTGTAATGTGTCAGATTGCTACCAATACAATTAATATTCTGTCCTATTGAATACTGTCTGAGTGTGGAACAGACGTCATAATCATCATCATCATTTATTTATATAGCGCCACTAATTCCGCAGCGCTGTAAAGAGAACTAACTCACATCAGTCCCTGCTCCATGGAGCTTACAGTCTAATTACCTAACATACACACACACAGACAAAGGAAGAGACTAGGGTCAATTTTGATAGCAGCCAATTAACCTACCAGTATGTTTTTGGAGTGTGGGAGGAAACCGGAGCACCTGGAGGAAACCCACGCGAACATACAAACTCCACACAGATAAGGCCATGGTCGGGAATTGAACCCAGTGCTGAGTGGCTGAAGTGCTAACTACTACAACATGACTTTATATGTGTGTAGAGGAGCTCATCACTTTCTCTACTTATGTCCCTAATCACAGCCTTAATTATGATAATGAAAAGACAGACTTAACGTGAAAAACTCTTGGGGTAGATTGATCAACCTTCTAAGAAGGAAAACTGGAGGAGTTGTCCCTAGCAACTAATCAGATTCCAGCTAGCAGTTCTAGAATGTAGTAGGTAAATGATAGCTAGAATCTGATTGGTTGCTAGGGGCAACACCTCCACTTTTCCTTTTTAGAGGTTTTGATAAATTTACCATCTCATCTTTCTTATGGTTACTATAGGGTTAATCCTGATAATATAAATACCAGTAATAATACGAGTGCAGTAATGAATATGTTGTGTGGATGTTATGAAGGGTAAAGGAGGTAAAAATGAAACTTTTCATCGCTTCCGATATTAGTCCAGAATCAATTACCGGCAGTTCTAATTATGACTGATTCAGAGTAGCATGCACTTTGTCCAGGCCGAATAATCACACGGAGACGCTCGATTACAGTTCAAAGATAATTGATGGTCTGTGATATTGAAAATGAGAAAAAAAAGTTAAGAGAGTAATGGGAGTCATTTCTACTTGGGCAAAATTTGAATTTGCATCTGACAAAGGAGCTTTTGTCACTGGGCTTCCCGTATTCATCCCCGAATTCCGGTCTTATTTGTGTTTGCTGCGTGTGCAATTTTCTGCCGCCTTTGTTGTGAGCCCTGAGTGGAGGTGTGAAAATGCACAACCTGTGGTTATATGTTTCTGTAATTAATGGGTTATATTATTTCACAATGACGCTACGGCACAGAAAGAAACTAAATCAAGTATTTCACCAAAACGGTCAAAATTGCACAGAGAATATTATTTAGAGATGAGCTGCAATTTTTATATAGCTAGATATGAGACTGATAGATATGAGATAGATATGATAGATAGATAGATAGATAGATAGATAGATAGATAGATAGATAGATAGATAGATAAAAAGATACAAAATAGATATTAGATAGATAGATAGATAGATAGATAGATAGATAGATAGATAGATACGAGATAGATAGATATGAGATAGATAGCTAGATAGAGAGATAGATAGATATTAGATAGATAGATAGATAGATAGATAGATAAATAGATAGATAGATATGAGATAGATAGATAGATAGATAGATAGATAGATAGATGTGACATAGATAGATAAACACAGAGAAAGATAGTTAGAGCTGAGATAGGTTAAGAGAGATTAGAGATAGATAGATAGATAGATAGATAGATAGATAGATAGATAGATAGTTAGATAGATAGAAATAAATAAAGATAAGAGATAGATAGATAGATAGATAGATAGATAGATAGATAGATAGATAAATAGATAGATAGATAGATACAATATACATAGATAGATACATAGTAACATAGTTGATGAGGTTGAAAAAAGACACCAGTCCATCAAGTTTAACCTATTTTGGATCTCCTGCGATCCTGCACTTATATTTGAAATTTATCCAGAGTAAGTAACCTCCAATCTGTTTCAATTGTGAAAATCCCCCCAGATATTGCAGTCCTATTTTTACCCTATATCCACTACTATCCTACATTTTAATTAACGGTCGTCCCTGGATACACCTTTCTGCTAAAAATTTGTCTAACCCTTTCTTAAACATATCTATTGAGTCTGCCATCACAACCTTATAGATAGATAGATCGATAGATAGATAGATACGAGATAGATAGATAGATAGATAGATAGATAGATAAAAAGATACGAGATATATAGATACGAGATAGATAGACAGATAGATAGATACGAGACAGATAGATAGATAGATAGATACGAGATAGATAGATAGATAAAAAGATACGAGATATATAGATACGAGATAGATAGACAGATAGATAGATAGATACGAGATACATAGATAGATAGATAGATAGATACGAGATACATAGATAGATAGATAGATAAAAAGATACGAGATATATAGATACGAGATAGATAGACAGATAGAGAGATAGATAGATAGATAGATAGATAGATAGATAGATAGATAAAAAGATACGAGATATATAGATACGAGATAGATAGACAGATAGATAGATACGAGACAGATAGATAGATAGATAGATACGAGATAGATAGATAGATAAAAAGATACGAGATATATAGATACGAGATAGATAGACAGATAGATAGATAGATACGAGATACATAGATAGATAGATAGATAGATACGAGATACATAGATAGATAGATAGATAAAAAGATACGAGATATATAGATACGAGATAGATAGACAGATAGAGAGATAGATAGATAGATAGATACAAGATAGATAGATAGATAGATAGATAGATACGAGATACATAGATAGATAGATAGATAGATACAGGGCCGGACTGGCCATCTGGCACTTCTGGAGAATGCCAGAAGGGCCGATGGCCAGATGGGCCGGTCCACGTGCCCGCCGAGCAGCAGCACTCTGCGCACTGCTCGGCGGACGGAGAGTCAGTGACAGCCGCCTATGTGAGTAATCACATGGGATGGCATCACGTGACAAGTGCCGTCCCATGTGATTACTGCATAGACGGCTATCACTGACTCTCCGCTGACCAGCGCACAGGAAAGGGGGTGCTGCTGCTCGGATGTAACAGGTAAGTGTATGTGTGTGTGTAATAGTGTCTGTGTGGGTATAGGGGGGGGGGTGAATACGGTGGTATCAAGTCTGTGTGTGCTTGGCACAGGTTTGCTATGCCAATATGTGGCTGTATGTCATGACTATTGGACTTTTTATATGTGGTAGACTGAAGGATCTTATTGTGACATGGATGTGGTGGTCCTCTGGTGGTCACTGAAGATAATGTTGGATGAAATAATATATGGTGGCAATGGATTGTACATGGTGGGTACTGGGAATTATGCTGGCACGGAACTGTTCTTCATCAAAATTATTGGGCCTTTGTTGCATGTTTTCTGCACTGTGGAAAGCCTAAGACACCTGTAATTATATCAATTTAATTTGATTATGGTAACTGTGTTTCCTCATTCAGATGTAAGATAATGGAGAAGATAATCGTTTTATCAAATTAAATTGATCACCTCAGTACTGAAGGTTCTCCCCCCCCCCTTCACTTTTTATATATACTTTTTATATGTCTTCAATATATATGATCCAATTAATGGTCTAATTGCCGGCTGGTGATGTTTTTTTATATGTTTGTTTGGATTTTTATGATTGCCTTGTTTTGCAATAAACACTGTACTGTTTGATATCTAAATCTCCAACGATTTCTCCTTTGATTCTTGAGAGAGTTCCCAGTTATATTGATCTAATTACAGGTGTCTTAGGCTTTCCTGCTTGTTTTATATTGGTGGTCTCTATGCAATAGACCACTGTTTTATACCCTTATTTAATCCTTGATGTTATATATCATATACAGATACACATCTAGATATTTCTCCAATCCAAAGTGTGCGCCATTAACCCCTTGTGGGACTGTTTGTCTGTGTGAGTATGCAGCACTGGAGGGCTCAACTGACTTTGGCACCTTTTTTTAAACATCTTTGGGACATTTTCTTTCATTTCCACTTTCCCTTTTTCCTATTTAGTTAATTTCTTTGTTTGGTTTCAATATAGAGAGTACAGATTGGTTCAGTCACACATTTATATATTCATTCACGTTTATTGCTATACTTTATTAGCATTTTTATTGTGATGAGCATTGAGATCAGATATTCTTTCCACTTTCTAGCGCTGTGGGTCACTATTGTTTATTGTTAGTGTGTGTCTGTGTGACTAATAGTACAGTGTGTGTCTGTGTGGTTAATAGTACAGTGTGTCTGTGGCTAATAGTACAGTGTGTCTGTGTGGCTAATAGTACAGTGTGTGTGGCTAATAGTACAGTGTGTCTGTGTGGTTAATAGTACAGTGTGTGTCTGTGTGGCTAATAGTACAGTGTGTGTGGCTAATAGTACAGTGTGTCTGTGTGGTTAATAGAACAGTGTGTGTCTGTGTGGCTAATAGTGTGTCTGTGTGGCTAGTGTTTTAAATGTAAATGTAGCGTGTGTGTGTGCGCACTGTATTTTAATATAATATGTGAGGGAAGGGAGGATCTTTATATAGTATGGGAGGTAGGCTATTTAATGGTGGAGTGTAGGTGGGGGCTAATTATTTAAGGTGAGGTGAAGGAACATTTAATTTAATGCTGAGGTGGTTTAGGGCTATCCGTGGAATATGGGGTTGATTTTGGGGAGGAGGGCTATTTATTAAATGTGAATATGAACTATTTATTGTCAGGGATGGTTGTGGAAAATGGCTATATTAATTAAACTTTAATGCTATTTAATTTATTGCTGGGACTGTTTGGAGGGAGGGAAATATGTTTTGAGTAAATGGGTGTACTGTTAATTTAATGTTGGGGCTGGTTGGAGGGAAATAGGTCTACTTATTAAATGTGAATATTATTATTGTGGGGACTGGAGGGAGGCCTAATTATAAAACATGAGTGCTATTGTTTTAACACCGGGGCTGGTTGGAGTTTTATAAATCTCATGTACCCATTTTTTTTTTCAAAATAGGGCATCCAATATTCCATGATCAAGACAAGAATGAACTGAACTAAAGAAACCAGCTGCTACAAGCGGTGAAAGTGACCAAGACAGGTAGGAGAGAGCAGGACAGTCTGCCAACTGTTCTGAATCTGGTAGGGCAGTCCTGAATTTGGGTGACTGTCTCCCTTAGTCAGGATTTGGTCCGACTGCAAGGACAGTTGGGAGGTATGTCCCGCTTCACAACGTACTGCTTGTGAAGGCAAAGCTGTGTGCTTCTAACAGTAGTGCCTGTGTATTTGTCTAAAATGATAAATGTTAGGTATAATTAGAATGTATGTATCAATGCCCCATGTTGGCCACACCCACAACACAATGAGGTCACGCCCCTGTTCGGCGCCGTCGCTGAGCGGCGGCACATATTTTTTTCCCTACTGGAACTGAGGTGGGCCTGTGTACCTTACATGCCAGGGCTGATTTTTAGTCCCAGTCCGGCCCTGGATAGATAGATAGATACGAGATAGATAGATAGATAGATAGATAGATAGATAGATAGATAGATAGATAGATACGATATACATAGATAGATACATAGTAACATAGTAACATAGTTGATGAGGTTGAAAAAAGACACCAGTCCATCAAGTTCAACCTATTTTGGATCTCCTGCGATCCTGCACTTATATTTGAAGTTTATCCATAGTAGGCAACCGCCAATCTGTTTCAATTGTGAAAATCCCCCCACACTCAATATTGCAGTCCTATTTTTACCCTATATCCACTACTATCCTACATTTTAATTAACGGTCGTATCCCTGGATACACCTATCTGCTAAAAATTTGTCTAACCCTTTCTTAAACATATCTATTGAATCTGCCATCACAACCTTCCCTGGCAATGAATTCCATATCTTGACTGCCCTTACTGTAAAGAACCCCTTCCTTTGCTGGTTGTGAAATTTCCTCTCCTCTAACCTTAGGGAGTGACCACATGTCCTGTGTACAGTCCTTGGGGTAAAAAGTTCCCATGAAAGTTCTCTGTATTGACCCCTAATGTATTTGTACATAGTAATCATATCTCCCCTTAGAGGCCTCTTTTCTAAAGTAAACATGCTAAATTGGCTAACCTTTCCTCATAACAATGACTCCATAACCTTAATCAATTTTGTCGCCCTTCTCTGAACCCTTTCTAGTTCTTATCTTTTTTATAGAGTGGTGCCCAGAACTGTACTGCATATTCAAGATGAGGTCTTACCAACGATTTATACAGTGGCAAAATTACACTGTCTTCCCTTGCACCTATGCCCCTTTTTATGCATACCAATACTTTGTTTGCCCTTGCAGCTGCTGCTTGACATTGAGCACTATTGCTAAGTCTACTGTCTACGAGCACACCCAAATCCTTTTCCATTATAGATTCTCCTAAATTAAATCCATTTAATTTATAGATTGCGTTCTTGTTTTTGATTCCTGAATGCATAACCTTACATTTATCTGTGTTAAACCTCATATTCCATTTGGCCGCCCAATCCCCCAGTTTATTTAAGTCCCTCTGTAGAGAAGCTACATCTTGCTCTGATTTTATTACCTTACAGAGTTTAGTGTCATCTGCAAAAATAGAAACTTTACTCTCTAAACCATCACCAAGGTCATTAATGAATATATTAAAAAGGAGTGGCCCCAGCACGGAACCTTGAGGTACTCCACTTAAGACTTTTGACCAATTAGAAAATGTTCCATTTATCACAACTCTCTGTTCCCTATTCTCTAACCAGTTTTCGATCCAAGTACAAATGTTGATTCCTAGACCCAGTTCCCTAATTTTGTAAACCAACCTCTTGTGTGGCACTGTATCAAAGGCCTTCACAAAATCTAAGTAGACCACATCTACTGTGCTGCCCTGGTCTAAGTTTCCATTAACTTCCTCGTAGAAACTAATTAGATTAGTTTGACATGACTTATCCCTCACAAATCCATGTTGATTCCCACTAATAATTTTATGGCGTACCAAGTAATCTTGAATACTATCCCTTAAAATACCTTCCAGTAGTTTCCCCACTATTGATGTCAGGCTTACAGGTCTATAATTCCCTGGTTGTGATCTTGTCCCCTTTTTAAACAATGGCACCACATCTGCTATTCGCCAATCCCTTGGTACTGAGCCTGATGAGATTGAATCTCTGAAAATTAAGAATAGCGGTCTAGCTATTTCCGAATTTAACTCCATAAGGACCCTTGGGTATATGCCATCTGGACCTGGAGCTTTATTTATCTTAATATTCTTCAGTCGCCTTTAGACTTCTTCCTCTGACAACCAAGTATTAATTAATGGCATGGTTTAATTTCCATTTTTATGTATTACTTCTACCATTTGTTCCTCTCTGGTAAATACTGAAGAAAAGAAAGTGTTTAATACCTCTGCTTTTTCCTTAGTATCATTTATCAATTCACCCATCTCACTTCTTAGGGGTCCTATATTATCTTTTTTAATCTTTTTGCCATTTATATACTTAAAAATCTTTTTGGGGTTTGTCTTACTTTCTTTTGCAATGTGCCTTTCATTTTCTAATTTAGCCAATCTAATTTCCTTTTTGCATGTTTTATTACATTCCTTGTACCTACGGAAGGACTCCTCTGACCCTTCAGACTTAAACAATTTAAATGCATACTTCCTTTGCATTTCTTCCCTTACCTTTCTATTTAGCCACATTGGTTTAGACTTAATTCTTTTACATTTATTTCCCATAGGAATGAACTTATACGTGTATGTTTCCAACAACATTTTAAAAACAGCCCACTTTTCTTCCGTATTTTTTCCTTCAAAGGCTTTGTCCCAGTCTATGCTCTTTATAGACTCCTTTAGCATATTAAAATTTGCCTTTATAAAGTTTAAATTCCTAGTTGATCCCTTATACCGTTGCTTCTGGAAACTAATTTCAAATGAGACCATATTATGATCACTGTTTCCCAAGTGCTCCCTTACTTGAATATTTGATATTATGTCTACATTGTTTGTTATTACTAGGTCCCGTATAGTCCAGTTCCTAGTTGGTTCCTCTACTAATTGGGACATGTAGTGGTCTTTTAGCGTGCTCAGAAACCTATTTCCCCTAGCTGTACCGCAGGTCTCAGTACTCCAATCAATGTCTGGATAATTAAAATCCCCCATAATTAAAATTTGACCTAGTTGTGTAGCCTTTTCAATTTGCTGTAGAAGTTGGGCTTCCTCAATCGTACTAATATCTGGCCGTTTATAGCATATCCCTATCAGCAACTTCTCTGAACTTTTTCCTCTGTTGGATATTTCCACCCACAATGCCTCTATATTATCACCAATATTCTCATATATAACTTCCTGAATACTTGGTTTTAATTCTGGCTTAATATAAAGACATACACCTCCTCCCCTTTTATTTACCCTATCCCTCCTGAAGAGAGAATAGCCTTCCAAGTTGACTGCCCAGTCATGTGTATCATCCCACCAGGTCGCCGTAATACCTATAATATCATACTGCTCATTCATTGCTACTAGCTCTAACTCCCCCATTTTACCTGCTAGGCTTCTTGCATTTGCAAGCATACACTTAAGTCTATTGCCTCCCTTAGATATTTCTTTTTGCTTTAAAAAGGGCCTCTCCTTATCGGCTATGCTTCCCTTTCCCCCCTCTCCACCCCCTTGACTCTTGTTAAATTCCTCCTTACTACTCTCAATGTCTATCCCATAAATACTTGCTTGCCCCTCCCCCCCGGAGCCTAGTTTAAAATCTCCTTCAACCTTCTAACCATCCTCTCCCCTAGCAATGCAGCCCCCTCCTCATTCAGGTGCAATCCATCACAACAATAAAGATGGCAACTGACCGAGAAATCAGCCCAGTGCTCTAAGAATCAAAAACCCTCCTTCCTACACCAATCTTTTAGCCACGCGCATTAACCTCCCTAATCTCCCGCTGCCTCCCTGGACTAGCGCGTGGCACAGGTAGTATTTCTGAAAATACTACCTTGGATGTCCTTACCTTAAGTTTGCGACCTATGTCCCTGAAATCATTCTTTAGGACACCCCTTCTTCCTCTTACTAGGTCATTGGTGCCAACATGCACCAAAACCGCTGGGTCATTCCCAGCCCTTCCCAACAATCTGTCCACCCGATCCGCAATATGCCGAGCCCGAGCACCCAGGAGATAACACACTGTTCGGCATGCACGGTCCCGGTAACAGATTGCCCTATCTACCTTCCTAATAATTGAATCCCCTACCACCACAATCTGCCTGGGTCCCTGAGTAACTTTGGTCCCCTCTATGCTGGAGAGACCATTCCCCTGGTTGCTAAAGGAAGCAGTCTCATCCAACTCCACCAATTCTGAACTGCCTTCCACAGTATCTTCATCCAATCTGGCAAATCTGCTGGGATTGCTTAGCTCAGAGCTGGCCTGCCTCTTCCTCCCTCTGCTACCCCTAGTAACTGTTACCCAGCTGCCTACCTGTGCATCCTCCTCTGTCTCTGCTCCACCCTGCTCAGCTAACGCATCAACGGTGAGCTGTAAACTCTGCTCCAGGTTGGCAATGTCTCTCAATGTTGCAATGGTCTGCTTTAGATCAGTTACCTGGGCTTCCAAAGAGACCAGTTGCTCACATTTCTCACAGAGGTATAAAACTTGGAACACTTGCTCCAAGTGTGCATACAGATGACAAAATATGCATTGAGTGAGATCATCAAGCCTGCTACTACTCATCTTATTATGGCTAACCTAACTTCTTATAGCCTACAGTGAACTTGAGAGTGCTAACCTTTGCTAGCCACTTACCAGATTAAACCCCTTCCTGGATTCAACTCCTTACTGGATCTAACTCCACACTTTAAACAAACAGCACTTGAAATCAGACAGCAGTGAAATCACAAGCTGATAGATAGATAGATAGATACGAGATACATAGATAGATGCTTCCTTTATCAGTTGGAGTACCACAAGGCTCAGTCCTAGGTCCTTTGCTATTCTCTATCTACACCATTTCTCTTGGAAAACTAATAAGCTCCTTTGGACTTCAGTATCATCTCTATGCAGATGATACACAAATCTATCTATCCTCTCCTGATCTCTTACCATCTGTGTTGTCTCACGTTACTGACTGTCTTCCTGCCATTTCATCTTGGATGTCCTCTCACCAACTCAAACTCAATCTTTCAAAAACAGAATTAATAATATTTCCACCCAAAAACAGAAGATTCCTGTCTGACATTCGTATTTCTGTTGCCAACATGACCATAAATCTCACCCCAGAAGCTTCGCTTTTTTTAATTTGACCTATATCCTTAGTTGTTATGTCTGTGTGTACTAGAGCCTTACTGCAGGATCTGTCCATTTCTGTTAGTTCCGACCTTGGAATTCAGTTACCTCCTCTGTTCCTGACCAGCAGTTCTCTGATGATCATCACAAAGGGTTCACAATCCTTACAACATTCCAGGAAAACAAGACTGGATAAAAAGAAATGGACACACCCCTGGTCAGCCCAGACATTCTCCCAACTGACTCCAAGAAGTTCCCCAGATCTACCCAGTCGCGCACCTCCTTTACCAGGACTGTGACCAAGTGAAAGGTCTCATCACCTTTGGCCAACGGAAATTGTGACTGTCCCCCAAGGACTGTCCAGGGGTACGGTTCTCCCACCCATTGTTCTATCATCTTATCACATTTTATTTATTTTTACATAAAACTAGGCATGGGTATATTTGTCCGTCAGACATGACTCCCAGAAATTGATTACATTAGTGCCAAGGACTCGAGTTAAACGATGAGCTGCTGGAGGGAGCGGGCGGGGTGCTTTTAATATAATATACATTGACGATTATTGTCTTGAATGGTCGTCTATAGCCTTCATTAATATCAACATTCACCACATAATGCAGTTAAATTGCATCTGAATACAGATATTTACTTAGTGATTGCTCTTGAATTGTGAAGTGGTTTGGGGGGCAGAGAGTTGGAAAACAGCAAGGTCTTACATCACGTTACACAGAAGCAAAACACAGGATTCATCAGAATATGTTTCCAGTCTACAACAATATTGACAGAAATTGCTCTAATGGAGAGATTTGAACTTGATACAACTATTGATTTATTCTGTGACAGATTGTTATTGAAAGCATTAAGGGACTTATTTATCAATCATTGCCATTTTTCCCCGTTAATTATGATCCCTTATTGCCGCTTTTCACAACAATATGCCCTTTTGGATCTATTTCTGAAATAAGTCATGCCAGGACAGGATATCCGATAAGAGGCTGCCCCCGCAATGTCTGTTTGGCCACATATAGGTTCTGACCGGGTGTGTTTACTGCACACACGCGGCCGTATTTCAGCGCATGCGCAGAGACAGTTTAGTTTCAGAGGAGGGATGGAATAATATGGGGCATGTGCAAAAAGGTTGCAAAAATAGACTGACACATGGCAAATGGCATTAAACAGAAATGTATTCTTTTTTTTTGGAGTAGTTTATTTGCATATTATCCATAGGGAGTGTAGCTTAAACACTTTTCTCTTTGCAGTTGCATATTATCCATATTATCCACTGTTCTCCCTGTTTTAGTGTGGCTGTCCTTATTGCACTTCCCATGTTAACCAGTCCATGATGACTCAAATCATGTAGTCACGTCCGCCACACTTGATCCAAAAAAGTCGGTAAGTGTGTCCAATACTCATGAGAATAAAGATTCACTGGAAACATCACTAAGGCATGAATATTGGTTCATCCTACAAAATGTCTACACTCACTGCATATAGGCCTTAAGACCCAGTGGTGAACGGGGACCCGGTAATGCATGTCCATCTGCTCGGAGGCCCTCGCTCTTTTTAATTGCCGCAGTGAAACTGAAAGCCCAATTGGGCTGCCCTGAACATGCCCCAGCCTACCTTCAAGCTAAACCCTCCCTATATTGCTATGGGGCTCGGTGATTGCATGTATGTGATTGTATATGTCACTGTACCACAGTGCTGCTTTATCAGCTAAAATGATCAACACCATCTAATTTACTTTTACGCGTGCCCCCTCTTGTGGTGTGAAGTTTTGCCATTTATTTTGGTACATACTACAGAAAGTGGACTATTAAAGTCATTCCACATGGAGGCCTCAAATGGTTTGCAGTTGTCAGTAGATATAAATGTGAAACGCAGGTGTTCATAATGTGAATTTCCCCTCCTAGTTTTCATCGAGTCTCTTTGGAGCATCAGAATATTACAGCGTTATTGCTGAAATCGCGGCCCACTCGCCCTTGCAACAACGAAAAAAACAACAACATCTTGTTTATGCCATATGTTTTCCCCCTATTTGACTGAACTGTATAGTGCATGGTGACTTCTGGCAGCTGGGAAAAGAGGCGATGGGATGAAACTAGCCGCAAGGGGATATCGTCAACATATTGTGCTCTCAGTATGTCAGCAGCTCCAGAGAACAAGGGGACGGAGCTAGATACATTCCTTGGGAACATTTGTGTTATTTGACTCTGCTCCAGAAAGGATGTCTGGACAGCTCCCAAAAATCAGGTTATTTTCGAGAGATGACCCCAAATTGTTACGCTGTGTGCCCACAGCTACATAGCTGGGATTTTTCAAGGACACCTGATTCTCTGCACTGATTATTCCAGTGATTTAGGAGAAATATTCCCGGAGTCAGAAGGGGCGGTAGATAAGAAGCCGTGAATGTTTTCTAGAAGCTGATCACTAAAAATATATTTTGACAATGTTTTGATGTAATCAGCTTAATTAAAGCAGCTGCCCCAGTTGTGTTTTGCATTTCTCTGTCTCTCACTGAATTTATCTTTGCATCTATTTTCCAGAGCAAAGCCGTAGGTTTAATTAAACGATTCGCAATGTCTCATATTCTCTTCTTTTATGCGCTGCATCCTCTGCCGTCCCTGAATGCAAAGCCGTGGCGATACGGTGGGCACGATCAGATGGCAGAGAGCCGTGCCAACGCCGTGCTGCTACGCTCCCGCATGGAGAGCGTGCGAGATGCCAGGCAGCTACAGAGATGATGGGAAGGTGGGAGGCAAAGCCAGTGCAAACTAAGTGATTACATTTATTAAAATCCGAATTTATTTAAAAAGTGTCAACAACTGCTACTTGGCTGTAAACAGAGAACAGCGCACATGACATCCAAATTAAACAACGTGAGCGAGAAAAGAATAAATAAGACCAGACTGAAGATCACGGCCTGTAGGGGTTTAGGTGCACGCTGTAATATACATCTATGTTCTCTTGACTGCCCTTGTTACAGTCTCTGGCCTCTACCGCCTCTGTCTTGATGGCCTCCAGGCCTGAAGAAAGGATAGGGGGGTGGGTGCAAGTAACTGGAGCTGAAACCCCCTTGGGGACTCCAATGGGGCCCAAGTTAGATCTCATAGTCCTTGCTGACCTTCTGCATTCATCTGACTAGCATGGACATGGTTCCTGCAGATACCAAGCAGCGACTAGTGGCGGAAGTGTTTGGAGTTAAGGGGGGAATTGGCGTGGGGGGAGTAGTGGCTTCCATTATAAGAATGGAACAATATCTAAAAGATTAGGTGAGCCAAGAAGACCAGGCATTTAGTAGATAAAAAGAGAGATGGATGACTTCTTTTAAAAAATACAATGTAAATTATTTATGATCAATTCAAAGAATAAAAAAATGAAATGAACAGATCATATAAGAATAATAATAGCATATATCACATCAATAGTGAATATCACATTCTGCGTTAATAATACTATTCATGTCTAGTGACAAACGATCAGCATAAAAATACAAGTTATAAGACTCTATAATAAATGTGCAAATGATTTAAAGTTGATATAAACCGAGTGTGTGGCCAGTACACTCTTTATAATAATCTAGGATTTCTTTAAAAAGTCTTATAATACATCAGAATTACCAGCGATAAAAGTACTTTAGGTAAATAGAAAGGAAAAAGGTGGTCCCTAGAGTCTCACCCCTCTCGTGACACCTGACGTATATATAATGGATAGGCATTCAGATAAAGTTCCTCTGTAAGGAGCATAGAGAAGCAGGTATACACACTATGGGCTTCATTTAAAGTCGGACGCAAAGTCCATTTCAGGCGCATCCTGCACATTTCTACTGACGGGGCATGAGCAGTAAGCAACAGTTCCCTGCAGTTCCGTATGCTTTTCAGACGCAGTGTACACTGCGACAGCTTGCGTCTCAGTACGAGGGAAAGAGCGGAACACAAGAGTTATGTAGGTGTGACCGTGAATAATTCAGATACTATGGGCGTCTACGCGCAAAAACTACCCTAGTCGGATCAAGACTGTCACTCACCAGACTGTGAGTGCTTCTTCCCGTGTGTTTAGGAACCGTGGCCGTCCTCCATCCTGAGGGTCTGCGCATGCGCAGCCCTTTCAAACCTTCAGTACCTGTCCCTTTTAGTTAATTGGCTGATCAGGCAACACTCCCTATTTAAAGCACCTGAGTTCCATACCTCGTTGCCTGATCTTGGAGTCTCATTCCCCATGAGCCTCTGAAGGTGTTCCTGTGTTTCCTCGTGTATTCAGCGCTGCTGATTCCTGTGGTTTCCAAACCACTTCAACTCTCCTGTGGTTTCCAGACCACTTCAACCCGCCTGTGTTTCATCGTGACTGTTTAGCTGATTCCTATCCGCTGCCTCCGTGCACTACAGTCTTCAGCTCACTTCAACCCTCCTGTGTTTCATTGTGACTGTTTAGCTGATTCCTATCCGCTGCCTCCGTGCACTACAGTCTTCAACTCACCTCAACTCTCCCGTGCTTCCTCGAGACTGCAACAGCTGATTCCTATCCGCTGCCTCCGTGCTCAACTGTTCCAGCTCAGCTCTACTCTCCCGTGTTTCATCGTGACTGCACCTGCTGGTTTCTACCCGCTGCCTCCGTGTACCTGCAGAGTCCTGCTGGCTGCTATTCCTCAGTTCTTCTTGTCTGCAGCAGCTGATCCGCTCTCCGTGCTTCTCAGTGTTCCTGCCGGTGTCTACTCGCCAGTCTGCATCGGATCTACGCCTCGATGCTTTCATCTCGGCTAGACCATCGCTACTCTTCAGGGTCCTCCAGGAGTCCAGTTCTACATACTACTGCTTCCTGAGTATTTGTTGCTTTCCCTGCTGGTCTACCTACCTGTGCGCTGCACCTACTTGATTACCGCTTCACCCTCCAGGGACTTCGTATCCTGCCGGTCTCCAACCGTTCAGGTATCTCTGCACTCCTGTCTGACAGCCTGCTCCTGAACCACGGTATGCATACTTCTCATTGACTGTGCTGGTGTATTGCATATCTTGCTGGACTGAGTTGTTCTCCTCTGGAGTTTACTATCCGCTGAGACTATTGCCATCATTGACTGTGTTATCTTTTGCCCGGATAGTTTCTGTGACTTTGTATTATTGCAGTGCTGTTCAGTCATTACTATATTGTGCATGTCATTGTGGATAAAGTTCAAGGTGCCCGTGTATCCTCTTTATTGCAGCCTCTCCCTGTGCTCCTCCTCACATATATATTCAGTGGTACAACTTGCCGAGGCAGACCACTGATTCCTGTTTCCTGTGTCACCTGTTCCAGTATCCTCTCACATAGCAGTGGTACAACTTGCTAACGCAGACCACTGACTCCCCGGATACCTCCATTTGGATTCCATTCCTTCACCCAGACAGCGGTACAACTTGCTAATGCAGACCGCTGACTCTCATCACCTCCTCGTTGCTGTTGGACATTCCTCCTCACTATAGCAGTGGTACAACTTGCTACCGCAGACCACTGACTACCCTCACGTTCCTTTGTCCATTCAGTTCCTCGTGTACTTCCACATATATATTACCAGTGCTGCTAGTCATAGACTTTCATGAGCATCTCTATCATCTGCTGTCTCCTGTTCCGTGATCACCCCGCTACCAGAGTGCCATATTACCATCTATACTGCTCTGGTAAGCTCATCATCTGGTGATCCCTGGGTAAAGACTCCTAGTGCCCGTGACAAAGACGCAGGCGGAACACACGTCAAAACAAGACTGAAAAAGTATGCCAGGAATTAGGTGGCGCAAGTAGTTAGCTAGCTGGTCGCAGCTTGGTAGGGTATTACTAGTGGGGCGCAACTGGGGTTGCATGCTACTCATAATACCCTACCAAGCTGCGGCACACTCCCGCTCTTTTATGTAAGTCCTAGACGCACATTGCATCCGACTCTAAATTAAGCCCTATGTCTCTTGAGGGTGTATCCTTACTTGTAAACAGTGTGAGCTTCCAGGCTGCTAGGGAAGAAGAGATCCCCCATGTGGTTCAGACAGCTGGGAGGAAAATTTCAATCTCCGTCTTGTGCGCTCCAATGTAACAAGAAGTCGTGGATGATCAAGCTCCGTCAGGTGATATTAAGGTAATGTCCATATAAGTACAAAATCCGGTCTATAGCTGAAATAGGTTTGTAATTACAGACATGCAGCAAAATATTCTACACCGCTGACGCGTTTTGTCGGCACTAAGGCTGACTTTTTCAAAGATGTTTAAAGATCTTCCTTTTTAACTATTTATACCCTTCCTTCATTTCTGATTGGTATAATGATCAATACTAATTAGAGACATCTTGGTGTTGTAAAAACATAGCACAATTTATATATTCAATTAATCGAAACTATAGAATATATAACAATAAAAAACATTTCATAGGAGCACAATCATTCTTTCATGTATTATATAAAACAGCAAATAAAGAAATACATTTTTTTTAAAAAAACATTTCGACTGAAGAGAAGTATATAGGGAATTTATACAAATGTAGTAATCACACTTTCAACAGATCCTAACACATGTATAATAGAATCCTTTGTGTATTAAATATATGTGGATCCTCTAAATATAAATAATACAAAATTATCTATACTAAAGTAAATAAATAAAACCATTTGAAAAAAAACAGATCAGTCGGGACTTGTACCTTATCCGTGCCATAGAAATGACCGGATCCTAACATGTCAAGCCATTGCTCGATGTAATGATATCTAAGTGAAAGAATAAATATTAAAATAGCAAAAAAAAAACAAAAAAAAAGAACATTAATACACTACACTACACACTAGACTACATTAATACTTTTCAATCAGGGCTCAAACCCTATCCATCCTGTTGAAGTTACTGGATCCTAACCTGTTGAGCCATAGATGAATATGTTGTATAGCAAATAAAAAATATATAAAAAAATAAGAACTCTTGTGTCTATAATCTTATTCAATGAAAGATGGGGAGAACGAAAACAAACCAAATCAAGTGGCATATCATGACAGCATGGGCTAGATTTACTAAACTGTGGGTTTTAAAAAGTGGAGATGTTGCCTATGGCAACCAATCAGATTCTAGTTATCATTTTGTAGAATGTACTAAATAAATGATAACTAGAATCTCATTGGTTGCTATAGGCAACATCTCCACTTTTGCAAACACGCAGTTTAGTAAATATACCCCCATATGTTTCCAAATGTCTGTCTTGATGATTGATATAGGTACCTATAATATCAAATAATGTACAAACATACATAAAAATAATGCCATGTATTAACCTAGGTACGAAGAAAATACAAAGTATGACCGAGTGAACCGTATAGACCGTACTAAACAATGTTAACAATATTAAGGTACAGTACTTGCAAGAACTACCATAATATACACTAAAAGAACCAATCCAAATAAATGTACAGTATATACTCGAGTATAAGCCGAGTTTTTCAGCACATTTTTTGTGCTGGAAAAGCTCCCCCTCGGCTTATACTCGAGTGATACTCCAGGACCACAATGTACGGCCATAACGAGGGTGGTGCCTGCCTCCATAGCTTCAGCCCTTAAGTTCCGCTTAAGGGCTGAAGAGAAAGAGAAAGAAAAAATCAACTTACAAGAGTTTGGTGCTTGTTGCCGTAAGTTCCGCAGTGGAACACATGTGCGTTCCAAATGCCGAACTTCCTGTCCGTGGACAGGAAGTTCGGCATTTGGAACGCACATGCGTTCCACTGCGGAGGTGGAACCCTGACTGACCTAGTCTCTGCGCACACGAACCCTGACTGATCTAGTCTCTGCGGAGGTAAGTAAAAGGATGAACTCTCTCTCCCTATCCCCCTCCCCCTCCCCCCTCGGGTTGAAGTTGGACATGATAAAAAAAACAAGTGTACTAAGAACATCCTATGGCTGCCGGGTAAGCAGTAAATGTGGCATGTGGGGTGGGCTGTGTGCGCTCTTTATGTTGAGCTGAACTTTCCATGTTTTTGCCTCTCCTCACGCTGAGGGGATTAACGCACTTTGTCCACTTCATATGATCTACTGAAAACGCAATACAGTGAGAGCACTCACTCAGATAACTGTTTTGTGGGGAGTTTCAATTGGAGACAGCAAACTTGAGAAAGCAAAAAGAACAAAACTCCATATATTTCTCCAACCTCAGGTTCTCTGAGTAGGTCTGATAATGCCCTCTTTCCTATGGTTAACTGAAAGGAAAACATCCCCTTGGATTAATGGGACTTCATGCCATGTCTGGGAGATTTCCTTCCCTCTGACCACAGCTTCATGTTTTACTTCACTGTTCATTAAACTCTCTCTCTCTTGACTCGAGTCAATAAGTTTTCCCAGTTTTTTGTGGTATAATTAGGTGCCTCGGCTTATATTCGGGTCGACTTATACTCGAGTATATACGGTATGTAAAAAACTACATAAAAGGAAAATCCCATTATGCATATGTATTCATAACCCCCCCCCCCCAAAAAGGATAGGAAATGTAACTACTAAATTGTCAAAACACAATTTACCAAAATGAGATACAGGAAATAGGAACAGATGGGAACAAGAAAATGTATTACCCCAAAAAAGTGTATCTGGGTAATTATAGAGCACAGGAGGTCTTATCTGTAATTGAACTCAAGAGATTCATTTAACCCCTCTGATGCTGAGGTGTGTAACTTGAATATCCAGAACAACTCCCGAGAGTTCTGAATCTATCACCTCCCCTGGCTGTAGGTCTGATGGACTCTATAATGACCACACTCAAGCCTGATGGATCTGCCTGGTGTGTGTTTCTGAAATGTCTGGAGACACTATGATTTTCCACCTTGTTAACAATATTTCTTTTATGTTCTATAAATCTTTTTCACACGTCTAGTCGTTCTTCCCACGTACTGCAGGCCACCCGGGCACTGCAGCACGTAGATGGCAGAAGAGGTGCTACAGTTGTAAAAACAGTCATACATTTGTAGTCACTGCAAATGCGGAAAATTTAGATGTATCATATGAGGAATAATGATTTGATTCACTATCAAATCATTTACATTATCCATACAGCCACTTATAAATATCCACTTCAACCACTGTGTATATATATTTATGTAACATTTAACTATTTCTTATTTCATAACGCTAATATCATTATAATATTATTAGTAATGGGACCAACAAATGAACGTTCAAGTTAAGCCAAACAATAGTGCTTCCAGTTCATATTGTGCCTCATTGTTATGTCCCCAGTCATATTGTGCCTCATAGTTATACCCCCAGTCATATTGTGCCTCATAGTTATACCCCCAGCAGGGGCGCACGCAGGATTGTCCCCCCCGACCCAAAAACCCCCCAAAAACAAATCACGCGAGAGAGTGCAACAGCTCCGCGGCTGCTGTATAGGACAGTGCCGCTATGGTGGGCACTTGGTTAGCGCAGGGGGGGTTTCTGGAGACTCAGAAACCCCCCCTGTGTGCGCCACTGCCCAGTCATATTCTGCCTCATAGTTATGCCCACAGTCATATTGTGCCTCATACTTACCTTAGATGCCGATCTTCTGTTCCACAGGAACTGCTTCACTTGAGCAGCCGTAGATGACTGCAACAAAGCTGCTGCGCATGCGCAGGAGCTCCAATCCAGCCATCTTCGAGTGTTTTAGTTTGACAGCAGCAGAGCTCGGCGTGCCAGACACAAGTAGTCCGTGTACCACACGTGGCACGCGGACCACTCTGACCACGCCGGGGGTTGTCGACACCTGCTCTAGAATGTACTTAGGGGATTGCATAAGTATTTGTCATCACCCATGAGCTGTAACTACAACTGTGAGTCTATGTGGGTAAGTATTGCTCAAGTTCCATTAGGTCAGGGGAGGCTGGGGGGCGGGGGGCAGATCGGTCCCATAGTGGGCTAACTTGGGCTGGGTCACTGGGCCATCTGCATTTTTTTTGTCCTTTAAAAAATAGACTGCTGTGTCAAGTCTTGCCCCCCTGGCTAATATTTGCCAGCCCTCCCCTGCATTAGGTTGCCGTTAGTTCCTTCCAGGTGATTCTGCCGTGTGTGAAAGAAATGACATAATACAATAAAGCGGGGTAATCAACCATATAATAACAGAATACAGAGCACATTAAGGATGGAGCTAGACCAACTAATAAAATCTGATATGTGAAACCAATGCTTGCAGCACCACCTCAAAGCGAGACAGGCATTAAATAAAATAAAAAAAATGATATAAAGTTCAATAAACAAATAAATCCCATCTGTTCATCACTATTATGCCAGATTTTTATTTTTGGTATAATTTACCTAATGTCATATCTTTTTTCTTTAATTTAATACTTTACCATCCCAATACATGTATTGCTTATGACCGTTGGTAATAAGTTGACTCAGTGGTTAAGATCACTGATTTTGAATCTCAATGTTGCTTCTTGCGACCTAAAACAAGTTATTCTGTCTCTCTGTGTGCCCAGCACCAAACATTAGGTTGTAAGGTAGACTGAGCAGAAAAATGTTTGGGTAGTTTACCAGCTGGCAAAATGTGGGTTGTGCAGCCCAAAACTCATTCCGTCCTGCTTTGTGATCGGAAGACGTAGGTGGGTGGTTGCTGTGCTTTTGCAGTGCGACATATCCACAAAAATATGACCATATATACAAAATTTATATATCTAAATTTCAAGGGATGACATATGTAGGTGTTCTGATTCAGCATGACTACCAGAACTTTATAGCCGCGCAGAATGGCCAGTTTAATTTTCTAGTTTTCCTCTAGACAGTTGGGGTGATTTTTCGTTCTGCAGACAGGCGTTTTGCCAACCTCATTAAAGTGCCCTGCTTGATGAACAATAAAAAACGATATTATAGGTATTTTCTTTTTATGCACTTAGTGGAAAAAATAGGCACATGTGCAAGAAAGTCCACATTAAAGACTCCCTGTGGCTGAAAAACATTGTGTAAAATTGCCACCTCGAAATTGGAAAGATACACAGCAAGATATGGGTGCTTTACAGAACGTAGAGTAGATCCATCACCCACACAGATTGTGGCGGCTGAAATAATATGAGAATACAGTCTTTCAATTCACTAGATAATAGTGACATCACAGAGGCACGAGGCACAGGTGCATTATGTCTCTGTGATATTGCTGTTTCCCAGTGATTAGACTGAGTATTGCTTCACAGTGTGGAGGTGACAGGTCCGGTACAACTGATAAAGTATTACATACATTGCATTTTGTTACTTGACTACAGTGATCTGTTTCAAGTCTGTATTTTGTATTTTACCCACATATAGTCATTTCTTTTGTATCTGATGACAATGTAATATTGTGCAGATACAACACGATTAAGATGAACTGCACCTCACACTAAGCACACAATGCTTCATTATTGACTCCAGCAAATTGTGCCTTTCCAACATTTAATTGGCTTCCGGCAGCCACGTAAATGTTGACAGATTGATAATGAACTCGGTATCACGACGTGTTTGATTCATGGTTCTATGTGGAGCATCTTCATTATCTGAAAACCAGGCAGGATAGATGGCCGAGGAGATGAATCCTTGTACTGTATTTGCACTAAAAATCATGCCACCAAACGGGCAAAGTATAAAGCATTTTAATTGCATTAATCGACATTTACACCACTGGCTGAGGCACTCAGTTGTCATCATTTCCTAATTTACAAAAAGAACCCCATGTTCTCAAGATTTGTTTCTGGTAATGTCCACCTGCACAGTACCACTTCTGTATGCTGGATGCAACTCTCAGTAACTTCCCTTATTCTCCATTGTTTATACGTTAAAGAATAACTCTGCCCAAAACTAATAATTTCCCTTTGGGTGGAGTTCGTGTGAGTGATGCTGTTGTTATTATGAATATTGTTACTCATTTCTAAGGAGCCCCGGTGTTCCACAGCTCCGCACAATGGGGAAGATAGAGCATATATAAAATATGACAGTAGACAACATAAACGCTGTCATGAAAACAAAGGGTAATGTGGGCCCCTGCTCAGGGGCGCAGCCAGAAAGATATAAAAGTGGGTTGCCATAATACAAATATATTGCTACCAATGGACCAATTACCAATATAGTATAATGACAGTTATAGCATTATATTAAGGCAAGAGAAGAGAGGTTGGAACAAGAAAGAGTAGAGCAGAGAGGTTGGTGTAGGCAATAAAAGAGAAGAGAGGGTGGCGCAGGTAAGGGAAGAGCAGTGAAGCCGACACAAGCAAAGGCAATCACTAAAAAATGATGGCACTTCAGGCCATAAACGGATAGGCTGCAATATTGTCTCAGTCCATAAAATGGCTGCCTTCAATATATGTAGGTGATGGGTGCTCTTTAATACAAGCTCATTTGCATTGTCACTACAGGGTGGTATTATGACCAAGGACCACAGTAGATATCACGTCATCAGCATCATAAATCAGCACCTTATTTTGATCATTTACACTACTCCTCCGTCTTCATCACACTACTCCCCCTTCTTCATCACACT
Organism: Mixophyes fleayi; assembly: GCF_038048845.1. Classification (NCBI taxonomy): domain Eukaryota; kingdom Metazoa; phylum Chordata; class Amphibia; order Anura; family Limnodynastidae; genus Mixophyes; species Mixophyes fleayi. The sequence continues at coordinate 21,245,536 of NC_134404.1, read as the reverse complement.
GTTCCTATCTTTCATCACAATGCTCCTCTCCTTCATCACACTGTTCCTCTCCTTCATCACACTTTTCCTCTCCTTCATCACACTGTTCCCCTTTTTCATCACAATGCTCCTCTCCTTCATCACACTGCTCCTCTCCTTCATCACACTGTTCCCCTTCTTCATCACACTGTTCCTCTCCTTCATCACACTGTTCCTCTCCTTCATCACACTGCTCCTCTCCTTCATCACACTGTTCCACTCCTTCATCACACTGTTCCCCTTCTTCATCACACTAGTCCTCTCCTTCATCACACTGCTCCTCTCCTTCATTACACTGTTCCACTCCTTCATCACACTGCTCCTCTCCTTCATCACACTGTTCCTCTCCTTCATCACACTGTTCCTCTCCTTCATCACACTGCTCCTCTCCTTCATCACACTGCTCCTCTCCTTCATCACACTAGTCCTCTCCTTCATCACACTGCTCCTCTCCTTCATCACACTGTTCCTCTCCTTCATCACACTGCTCCTCTCCTTCATCACACTAGTCCTCTCCTTCATCACACTGCTCCTCTCCTTCATCACACTGTTCCTCTCCTTCATCACACTGCTCCTCTCCTTCATCACACTGTTCCTCTCCTTCATCACACTGCTCCTCTCCTTCATCACACTGTTCCTCTTTCATTACACTGTTCCTCTCTTTCATCACAATGCTCCCCTCCTTCATCACACCGTTCCTCTTTTATCACAATGCTCCTCTCCTTCATCACACTGCTCCTCTCCTTCATCACACTGCTCCTCTCCTCCATCACACTGTTCCTGTCACTCACCGGACTGTGAGTGCTACTTCTAAGGTAGCTAGGAACCGTGTCCGTCCATTATAATGAGGTACTGCGCATGTGCAGTCCCTTTTAACCTTCAGTTCTGTTCCTTTAACTTAATTGGCTGATCAGGCAACACTCCCTATATTAAGCACCTGTGGTCAATACCACGTGGCCTGATCTTGGAGTCTCACTTGGAGTCTCATTCCTCATGAGTCTCTGAAGGTGTTCCAGTGCCTGCTCGTGTGTTCAGCTGATGCTGATTCCTGTTTGCCGTTTGTGGTTTCCAGACCATTTCTATTCCTCGTGTTCCTAGTGTCTTCAGCAGCGGATTCCTATCCGCTGCCTCCGTATATCTACAGTTACAGATTACTGCAAACTCTCCTGTGTTTCATCGTGACTCCAGCAGCTGATTCCTATCCGCTGCCTCCGTGTATCTACAGTTACAGATTACTGCAAACTCTCCTGTGTTTCATCGTGACTCCAGCAGCTGATTCCTATCCGCTGTCTCCGTATATCTACAGTTACAGATTACTTCAAACTCTCCTGTGTTACATCGCTACTGTTCCAGCTGATTCCTGTTAGCTACTTCAGCGTGTTTACAGAGTCCTGCTCGTCTCAGCGCTCCAGTCTGCATTCTACCTGCCGTCAGCTGACCCTCTGCCTACTGCTTCTACAGTGTGTCCATTTGTGTCAACTTGCCTGTTAGCATCGAGTCTACGCTCCTCGGCTTCCAGCTCTGCTACATCGCTTCAACTCTCCCGTGGTCTCCTGCTGTTCAATTCGATATACTACTGCTTCCTGAGTATTTGTCGTCCTTGCTGGCCTACCTACAGTGCGCTGCACCTACCTGCCGCTTCCATTCTGCAAGGACTTCTCATCTTGTCTGTTCCCTGCCGCTCAGGTATCCCTGCAGCTATCTCTAACAGCCTGCTCATCTGAACCACGGTATGCATACTTCTCATTGACTGTGCTGGTGTATTGCATATCCATCTGGACTGAGTTGTTCTCCTCCGGAGTTTCCATCCTCTGAGACTATTGCTATTATTGACTGTGTTTCCTTTTGCTGGACTATTCTAGTGACTTTGCTTATCTGTGCAGTGCTGTTCATTCATTATTATTATTGTGTGCAGTTCAACGTGGGATCAAGTTCAGTGTACCCGTGTAGACTCTGCATTGCATTTATCTCCTTGTGTCCTTCCTCATATATATATTCAGTGGTACAACTTGCTAGAGGCAGACCACTGATTCCTGTTTCCCTGTGTCACCAGTTGCATATATCCTCTCACATAAGCAGTGGTACAACTTGCTACACGCAAACCACTGACTTCCCCGTTACCTTCACCTGGATTCCATTCCTTCACTACAGACAGTGGTACAACTTGCTATACGCAGACCGCTGACTTCCACCTCCTTATTACTCCTGGACATTCTTCTCACTATAGCAGTGGTACAACTTGCCGTGCGCAGACCACTGACTACCCTCACGTGTCCTTGTCCATCCAGATCCTCGTGTTCAGTTACCTATTGTTTACCAGTGCTGCTAGTCATAGACTTTCTGAGCATTCTCTAACCATCTGCTGTTTCCAGTTCCATTATCACCCTGCCATCAGAGTATCATATACCAACTCAACTGGTCTGATAAGACCATCAGCGGGTGATACTGGGTAAAGACTCCTAGTGCCCGTGACAGTAAGATCAGGCCATGACAGACCCAGATTCGGAACCCACAGCTAAAGAGATGCTGCAGCATCTGGTCACCCGTGTGGAACAACAGGATGTTCGTCAACAACTATTACTACAATGTTACCAGACGTTAGTCTCCCAAAGAAAGTCTGGGCAGAATATTACAGCTTCTGTTGATGCTCTTGTGCTTTCCTCCGTTTCCCCAGTGCCATTCCAGGTGTCTACGGCTTCCACGCTTCACCTGCCAACTCCGTCAAAGTATGATGGAGATCCCAAAACATGTAGAGGTTTCCTCAACCAATGCTCAGTACATTTTGAGCTCCAACCTCAAAACTTTTCGACTCATCGTTCCAGAGTGGCCTATCTCATCTCATTATTCTCCGGACAAGCTCTCGCATGGGCTTCCCCTCTGTGGGAAAGAAATGATCCGTTGTTACAGGATAGTGCCAAATATATTTCCATGTTTCGTAATGTATTCGATGAACCAGGTCGTGTTATTTCCGCTGCCTCCAGCATTCTTCGGTTACGACAGGGTTCTCGTACAGTAGGACAGTACGTCATTCAATTTAGGATCTTAGCCTCTGAGCTTCAGTGGAACACTGAAGCGTTAATTGCCGCCTTCTGACAGGGGCTCTCGGACAAAATTAAAGATGCACTGACTACTCAAGAACTCCCTACGTCTTTAGAAGATTTGATTTCTCTTTGTCATCGTGTGGATCTCAGATTTCGTGAGAGGGACTCTGAGAGAACTACTTCAGCTAAAACATCTCTTCGTCCCACTTCTCAAATTCGTCCTGCTTCACCTCCGGTAATACCGATGGAGATTGGACGGTCCAAACTAACCTCTGCAGAGAGGAATCGAAGAATTAAGAATAGACTTTGTATCTATTGTGCTGATGCCACACATATGCTCCAGTCATGCCCCCAAAAATCGGCAAATGCCAGGCCCTAACTAGTTCTGGAGAGGTGAAGTTAGGGTCCCTGGAGTCCTCTCCATCTTCTACGAAATCAAAAATCTGTGCATTTGACGTTACCATTTCATTTGCTACTAAGTCTTTTGAGTCTCAAGCTCTGATTGATTCAGGAGCTGCGGGAAATTTCATTTCTGAATCCCTTGTAAATCAATGGTCCCTACCAGTGATTACCCTGAAGACTCCTATTACGGTGACTGCTATCGATGGATCACGTATTATCAACGGTCTCATCACCCAAAGTACGTCTTCAGTGACCCTTCAGATTGGTGTCCTACACCGAGAAGACATTTCGTTTTTAATCCTTCCTGTTACTACAAGTCCGATTGTTTTAGGCCTTCCATGGCTTCAATGTCATTCTCCCCAGATTGACTGGCGCACTCCTCAAGTTACGTCTTGGGGACCTGAATGTCACCAACATTGTCTTTCTCGTGTTGTTCCTCGTAGAATACAGCAAACCTCCATTTCACCTTCCTCACCGGGACTTCCTCCTCAGTATGCTTCATTTGCCGACGTCTTTGATAAAGCTCAATCTGAACGTCTTCCCCCTCATCGTTCATGGGATTGTCCGATTGACCTGTTACCTGGCAAGACTCCACCTAGGGGTCGCGTTTATCCACTTTCATTACCTGAGACTCAGGCTACTGCTGAATACATCCAAGAGAATCTCCAGCGAGGATTTATTCGACCTTCTACTTCTCCCGCTGGAGCTGGGTTCTTTTTCGTGAAGAAGAAAGATGGATCATTACGCCCCTGCATAGATTTTCGTGGACTAAATGCTATCACTATCAAAAATCGGTACCCCATTCCTCTGATTACTGAGTTGTTTGATCGGATCAAGGGAGCCCGGATTTTTACTAAGTCGGATCTTCGTGGTGCCTACAACTTGATTAGAATCACGTCCGGTGACGAATGGAAAACAGCTTTTAACACCAGAGATGGGCATTATGAATACTTAGTAATGCCCTTCGGGTTATGTAATGCCCCTGCTGTTTTCCAGGGCTTCATTAATGAGATCTTTCGGGACTTGTTATATGTATGTGTCGTAGTATATCTGGACGACATACTCATCTTTTCCCAAGACCTGCCTTCACATCACCAACAAGTGGCCGAAGTTCTTTCCAGACTCCGGAAAAATTAATTATTCTGTAAATTAGAAAAATGTTCATTTGAGTTGCCCCAGATTCCATTTTTGGGTTATATTGTTTCCGGAGTTGGTCTACAAATGGATCCAGAAAAGGTGAATGCTGTGTTACTTTGGCCTCAGCCAACTACTCTTCGTGCCATTCAGCGTTTTTTAGGCTTCGCCAACTACTATAGACGCTTCATTCAAGACTTCTCTTCAATTGCATCTCCCATTGTGGCTCTAACTCGCAAAGGGGCCAATACTAAGCAATGGTCATCTGAGGCTCTCCAAGCCTTTCAATTTCTTAGAGTCCTTCTCCTCTGCTCCCATCCTTCGACAGCCTGATGTGACGCTTCCCTTCTTCCTAGAAGTAGACGCCTCTAATGTTGGTTTAGGAGCCATTCTCTCCCAGAAATCGGAGCAACAAAAATTCCATCCTTGTGCCTTTTACTCTCGGGGTCTTCTGCCTGCGGAGAAGAATTACACCATCGGGGACAAGGAGTTGCTGGCTATTAAAGTAGCATTGGAGGAGTGGAGATATTTGTTAGAGGGAGCTCGTCATCCGGTGACAATTTTTACGGATCATAAAAATTTGTCATACCTACAGTCTGCTCAATGTTTAAATCCTCGTCAGGCAAGATGCTCTCTTTTCTTTTCCCGTTTTGATCTAATCATAACCTTCAAACCAGCTGCAAAGAATAAAAAAGCAGACGCTCTATCTCGAGCCTTTGTGGCATCCTCAGACGTTGAAGATGGTCCTAACCACTTTATATTAGACCCCAAATGTGTTTCTCTGGCTGCTTCTTCCACTAAAGTGGGAAGACCCTCGTGCTTCCTGCTCTTAGGAAAAAAATCCTTTCATGGTTTCACTCTTCTTGTTTCTCTGGACACGCTGGTGAACGCAAGACCTTTGAAATCCTCTCTCGAAGTTATTGGTGGCCTTCTATGAGGAGAGATGTCAAAGAGTTTATCGCGGCATGCGATTTATGCTCCCAGTTCAAGACCCCCCGCAGAACTCCAGCGGGGTTGCTTCAGCCACTACCCATTCCATCTAAGCCTTGGACCCATATTAGTATGGACTTTGTTACTGAGCTTCCTCCTAGTAAGAATTGCAACACCATTTGGGTAGTGGTGGATAGATTTTCGAAGATGGCGCATTTCGTTCCCTTGTCTGGTTTACCTTCTTCTTCTACCCTGGCTGAACATTTCATTAGAGAAATTTTCCGTATCCATGGATGTCCGTCTGAGATCGTGTCAGATAGAGGAGTACAATTCATTTCCAGATTCTGGCGGGCCCTTTGCAAGACCTTGGGCATACGATTAGCACTCTCATCTTCCTACCATCCCCAATCGAACGGACAAACTGAAAGAGTCAACCAAGATCTTGAGACTTTCTTAAGGATGTTCTCGTCAGCCAATCAAGACAACTGGGTAGAATTACTTCCTTGGGCTGAATTCGCTCATAACAACATGTACCATGAGTCATCATCTAAAACTCCATTCTTTGTGGTTTACGGTCACCATCCGTCTTTCCCGGAATTTCCTGCCCTCCCGCCCACCAAAGTTCCTGCTGTTGAGACTTTGTGTCAAACCTTCAAAAATATTTGGGCTCAGGTAAAAACCTGTTTAAAGAAGACATCTGCCAGATATAAGTCTTTTGCGGACAAAAAGAGACGGGCTATTCCACCATTGAAAGTCGGAGACCGGGTGTGGCTATCTACTAAGAATATTCGTTTGAAGGTTCCATCCATGAAATTTGCTCCCCGTTTTATTGGTCCATATAGGATCATTCAAGTTATAAATCCAGTTTGCTTCAAACTTTTACTTCCCAAGAGTCTTCGTATTTCAAACGCCTTCCATGTTTCCTTGCTCAAACCTCTCATCATCAACCGTTTCTCGGTCCCTCCTTCAGCACCTCGGCCACTTCAAGTTCATCAGGAGGAAGACTTTGAGATTACTCAGGTTTTGGATGCTAAAATTTCGCGAAGAGTTCTTCGTTTCCTCGTGCATTGGAAAGGCTTTGGTCCTGAGGAGCGTTCATGGATCAAAGCTGAAGATCTCAACGCTCCAGCCCTCTTGAAAAAGTTCTATACCAAATTTCCGGACAAACCCGGTTCCAGGTGTTCTGTGCCCACCTTTAAAAGGGGGGGTACTGTCACTCACCGGACTGTGAGTGCTACTTCTAAGGTAGCTAGGAACCGTGTCCGTCCATTATAATGAGGTACTGCGCATGTGCAGTCCCTTTTAACCTTCACTTCTGTTCCTTTAACTTAATTGGCTGATCAGGCAACACTCCCTATATTAAGCACCTGTGGTCAATACCACGTGGCCTGATCTTGGAGTCTCATTCCTCATGAGTCTCTGAAGGTGTTCCAGTGCCTGCTCGTGTGTTCAGCTGATGCTGATTCCTGTTTGCCGTTTGTGGTTTCCAGACCACTTCTATTCCTCGTGTTCCTAGTGTCTTCAGCAGCTGATTCCTATCCGCTGCCTCCGTATATCTACAGTTACAGATTACTGCAAACTCTCCTGTGTTTCATCGTGACTCCAGCAGCTGATTCCTATCCGCTGCCTCCGTGTATCTACAGTTACAGATTACTGCAAACTCTCCTGTGTTTCATCGTGACTCCAGCAGCTGATTCCTATCCGCTGTCTCCGTATATCTACAGTTACAGATTACTTCAAACTCTCCTGTGTTACATCGCTACTGTTCCAGCTGATTCCTGTTAGCTACTTCAGCGTGTTTACAGAGTCCTGCTCGTCTCAGCGCTCCAGTCTGCATTCTACCTGCCGTCAGCTGACCCGCTGCCTACTGCTTCTACAGTGTGTCCATTTGTGTCAACTTGCCTGTTAGCATCGAGTCTACGCTCCTCGGCTTCCAGCTCTGCTACATCGCTTCAACTCTCCCGTGGTCTCCTGCTGTTCAATTCGATATACTACTGCTTCCTGAGTATTTGTCGTCCTTGCTGGCCTACCTACAGTGCGCTGCACCTACCTGCCGCTTCCATTCTGCAAGGACTTCTCATCTTGTCTGTTCCCTGCCGCTCAGGTATCCCTGCAGCTATCTCTAACAGCCTGCTCATCTGAACCACGGTATGCATACTTCTCATTGACTGTGCTGGTGTATTGCATATCCATCTGGACTGAGTTGTTCTTCTCCGGAGTTTCCATCCTCTGAGACTATTGCTATTATTGACTGTGTTTCCTTTTGCTGGACTATTCTAGTGACTTTGCTTATCTGTGCAGTGCTGTTCATTCATTATTATTATTGTGTGCAGTTCAACGTGGGATCAAGTTCAGTGTACCCGTGTAGACTCTGCATTGCATTTATCTCCTCGTGTCCTTCCTCACATATATATTCAGTGGTACAACTTGCTAGAGGCAAACCACTGATTCCTGTTTCCCTGTGTCACCAGTTGCATATATCCTCTCACATAAGCAGTGGTACAACTTGCTACACGCAAACCACTGACTTCCCCATTACCTTCACCTGGATTCCATTCCTTCACTACAGACAACGGTACAACTTGCTATACGCAGACCGCTGACTTCCACCTCCTTATTACTCCTGGACATTCTTCTCACTATAGCAGTGGTACAACTTGCCGTGCCCAGACCACTGACTACCCTCACGTGTCCTTGTCCATCCAGATCCTCGTGTTCAGTTACCTATTGTTTACCAGTGCTGCTAGTCATAGACTTTCTGAGCATTCTCTAACCATCTGCTGTTTCCAGTTCCATTTTCACCCTGCCATCAGAGTATCATATACCAACTCAACTGCTCTGATAAGACCATCAGCGGGTGATACTGGGTAAAGACTCCTAGTGCCCGTGACAGTTCCTCTCTTTTATCACAATGCTCCTCTCCTTCATCACACTGCTCCTCTCCTTCATCACACCGTTCCTCTCTTTTATCACAATGCTCCTCTCCTTCATCACACCGTTCCTCTCTTTTATTACAATGCTCCTCTCCTTCATCACACCGTTCCTCTCTTTTATCACAATGCTCATCTCCTTCATCACACTGTTCCTCTCTTTCATCACAATGCACCCCTCCTTCATCACACTGTTCCACTCCTTCATCACACTGTTCCCCTCCTTCATCACACTGCTCCTCTCCTTCATCACACTGTTCCTCTCCTTCATCACACTGCTCCTCTCCTTCATCACACTGCTCCTCTCCTTCATCACACTGTTCCTCTCCTTCATCACACTGCTCCTCTCCTTCATCACACTGTTCCTCTCCTTCATCACACTGCTCCTCTCCTTCATCCCACTGTTCCTCTCCTTCATCACACTGCTCCTCTCCTTCATCACACTGCTCCTCTGCTTCATCACACTGCTCCTCTCCTTCATCACACTGTTCCTCTCCTTCATCACACTGCTCCTCTCCTTTATCACACTGTTCCTCTCTTTCATCACAATGCTCCCCTCCTTCATCACACCGTTCCTCTTTTATCACAATGCTCCTCTCCTTCATCACACTGTTCCTCTCCTTCATCACACTGTTCCCCTGCTTCATCACACTGTTCCTCTCTTTCATCACACTGCTCCTCTCCTTTATCACACTGTTCCTCTCCTTCATCACAGGGCTCCTCTCCTTCATCACACTGCTCCTCTCCTTTATCACACTGTTCCTCTCCTTAATCACACTGTTCCCCTCCTTCATCACACTGTTCCTCTCTTTCATCACACTGTTCCTCTCCTTCATCACACTGGTCCTCTCCTTCATCACACTGTTCCCCTCGTTCATCACACTGTTCCCCTCCTTCATCACACTGCTCCTCTCCTTCATCCCACTGTTCCTCTCCTTCATCACACTGCTCCTCTCCTTCATCACACTGCTCCTCTGCTTCATCACACTGCTCCTCTCCTTTATCACACTGTTCCTCTCTTTCATCACAATGCTCCCCTCCTTCATCACACCGTTCCTCTTTTATCACAATGCTCCTCTCCTTCATCACACTGTTCCTCTCCTTCATCACACTGTTCCCCTCCTTCATCACACACTGTTCCTCTCTTTCATCACACTGCTCCTTTCCTTTATCACACTGTTCCTCTCCTTCATCACACGGCTCCTCTCCTTCATCACACTGCTCCTCTCCTTTATCACACTGTTCCTCTCCTTAATCACACTGTTCCCCTCCTTCATCACACTGTTCCTCTCTTTCATCACACTGTTCCTCTCCTTCATCACACTGGTCCTCTCCTTCATCACACTGGTCCTCTCCTTCATCACACTGTTCCCCTCCTTCATCACACTGTTCCCCTCCTTCATCACACTGTTCCTCTCTTTCATCACACTGTTCCTCTCCTTCATCACACTGTTCCTCTTTCATCACAATGCTCCCCTCCTTCATCACACCGTTTCTCTTTTATCACAATGCTCCTCTCCTTCATCACACTGTTCCTCTCCTTCATCAAACTACTCCTCTCCTTCATCACACTGTTCCTCTCCTTCATCACACTGCTCCTCTCCTTCATCACACTGTTCCTCTCTTTCATCACACTGTTCCTCTCCTTCATCACACTGTTCCTCTCTTTCATCACACTGGTCCTCTCCTTCATCACACTATTCCTCTCTTTCATCACACTGCTCCTCTCCTTCATCACACTGTTCCCCTCCTTCATCACACTGTTCCTTTCTTTCATTACACTGTTCCTCTCCTTCATCACACTGTTCCTCTCCTTCATCAAACTACTCCTCTCCTTCATCACACTGCTCCTCTCCTTCATCACATTGTTCCTCTCCTTCATCACACTGTTCCTCTCCTTCATCACACTGCTCCTCTCCTTCATCACACTGTTCCTCTCTTTCATCACACTGTTCCTCTCCTTCATCACACTGTTCCTCTCTTTCATCACACTGGTCCTCTCCTTCATCACACTGGTCCTCTCCTTCATCACACTGTTCCCCTCCTTCATCACACTGTTCCCCTCCTTCATCACACTGTTCCTCTCTTTCATCACACTGTTCCTCTCCTTCATCACACTGTTCCTCTTTCATCACAATGCTCCCCTCCTTCATCACACCGTTTCTCTTTTATCACAATGCTCCTCTCCTTCATCACACTGTTCCTCTCCTTCATCAAACTACTCCTCTCCTTCATCACACTGTTCCTCTCCTTCATCACACTGCTCCTCTCCTTCATCACACTGTTCCTCTCTTTCATCACACTGTTCCTCTCCTTCATCACACTGTTCCTCTCTTTCATCACACTGGTCCTCTCCTTCATCACACTATTCCTCTCTTTCATCACACTGCTCCTCTCCTTCATCACACTGTTCCCCTCCTTCATCACACTGTTCCTTTCTTTCATTACACTGTTCCTCTCCTTCATCACACTGTTCCTCTCCTTCATCAAACTACTCCTCTCCTTCATCACACTGCTCCTCTCCTTCATCACATTGTTCCTCTCCTTCATCACACTGTTCCTCTCCTTCATCACACTGCTCCTCTCCTTCATCACACTGTTCCTCTCTTTCATCACACTGTTCCTCTCCTTCATCACACTGTTCCTCTCTTTCATCACACTGGTCCTCTCCTTCATCACACTATTCCTCTCTTTCATCACACTGCTCCTCTCCTTCATCACACTGTTCCCCTCCTTCATCACACTGTTCCTTTCTTTCATCACACTGTTCCTCTCCTTCATCACACTGTTCCTCTCTTTCATCACAATGCTCCCCTCCTTCATCACACCGTTTCTCTTTTATCACAATGCTCCTCTCCTTCATCACACTGTTCCTCTCCTTCATCAAACTACTCCTCTCCTTCATCACACTGTTCCTCTCCTTCATCACACTGCTCCTCTCCTTCATCACACTGTTCCTCTCTTTCATCACACTGTTCCTCTCCTTCATCACACTGTTCCTCTCTTTCATCACACTGGTCCTCTCCTTCATCACACTATTCCTCTCTTTCATCACACTGCTCCTCTCCTTCATCACACTGTTCCCCTCCTTCATCACACTGTTCCTTTCTTTCATTACACTGTTCCTCTCCTTCATCACACTGTTCCTCTCCTTCATCAAACTACTCCTCTCCTTCATCACACTGTTCCTCTCCTTCATCACACTGCTCCTCTCCTTCATCACACTGTTCCTCTCTTTCATCACACTGGTCCTCTCCTTCATCACACTATTCCTCTCTTTCATCACACTGCTCCTCTCCTTCATCACACTGTTCCCCTCCTTCATCACACTGTTCCTTTCTTTCATCACACTGTTCCTCTCCTTCATCACACTGTTCCTCTCTTTCATCACACTGGTCCTCTCCTTCATCACACCGTTCCTTTTATCACAAGGCTTCTCTCCTTTATCACACTGTTCCTCTCCTTCATCAAACTACTCCTCTCCTTCATCACACTGTTCCTCTCCTTCATCACACTGCTCCTCTCCTTCATCACACTGTTCCCCTCCTTCATCACACTGTTCCTCTCTTTCATCACACTGTTCCTCTCCTTCATCACACTGGTCCTCTCCTTCATCACACTGGTCCTCTCCTTCATCACACTGTTCCCCTCCTTCATCACACTGTTCCCCTCCTTCATCACACTGTTCCTCTCTTTCATCACACTGTTCCTCTCCTTCATCACACTGTTCCTCTCTTTCATCACAATGCTCCCCTCCTTCATCACACCGTTTCTCTTTTATCATAATGCTCCTCTCCTTCATCACACTGTTCCTCTCCTTCATCACACTGCTCCTCTCCTTCATCACACTGTTCCTCTCTTTCATTACACTGTTCCTCTCTTTCATCACAATGCTCCTCTCCTTCATCACACTGTTCCTCTCTTTCATCACACTGTTCCTCTCCTTCATCACACTGTTCCTCTCTTTCCTCACACTGTTCCTCTCCTTCATCACACTGTTCCTCTCCTTCATCACACTGTTCCTCTCCTTCATCACACTGTTCCTCTCCTTCATCACACTGCTCCTCTCCTTCATCACATTGTTCCCCTCCTTCATCACACTGTTCCTTTCTTTCATCACACTGTTCCTCTCCTTCATCACACTGTTCCTCTCTTTCATCACACTGGTCCTCTCCTTCATCACACCGTTCCTTTTATCACAAGGCTTCTCTCCTTTATCACACTGTTCCTCTCCTTCATCAAACTACTCCTCTCCTTCATCACACTGTTCCTCTCCTTCATCACACTGCTCCTCTCCTTCATCACACTGTTCCCCTCCTTCATCACACTGTTCCTCTCTTTCATCACACTGTTCCTCTCCTTCATCACACTGGTCCTCTCCTTCATCACACTGGTCCTCTCCTTCATCACACTGTTCCCCTCCTTCATCACACTGTTCCCCTCCTTCATCACACTGTTCCTCTCTTTCATCACACTGTTCCTCTCCTTCATCACACTGCTCCTCTCCTTCATCACACTGTTCCTCTCCTTCATCACACTGCTCCTCTCCTTCATCCCACTGTTCCTCTCCTTCATCACACTGCTCCTCTCCTTCATCACACTGCTCCTCTGCTTCATCACACTGCTCCTCTCCTTCATCACACTGTTCCTCTCCTTCATCACACTGCTCCTCTCCTTTATCACACTGTTCCTCTCTTTCATCACAATGCTCCCCTCCTTCATCACACCGTTCCTCTTTTATCACAATGCTCCTCTCCTTCATCACACTGTTCCTCTCCTTCATCACACTGTTCCCCTCCTTCATCACACTGTTCCTCTCTTTCATCACACTGCTCCTCTCCTTTATCACACTGTTCCTCTCCTTCATCACAGGGCTCCTCTCCTTCATCACACTGCTCCTCTCCTTTATCACACTGTTCCTCTCCTTAATCACACTGTTCCCCTCCTTCATCACACTGTTCCTCTCTTTCATCACACTGTTCCTCTCCTTCATCACACTGGTCCTCTCCTTCATCACACTGTTCCCCTCCTTCATCACACTGTTCCCCTCCTTCATCACACTGCTCCTCTCCTTCATCCCACTGTTCCTCTCCTTCATCACACTGCTCCTCTCCTTCATCACACTGCTCCTCTGCTTCATCACACTGCTCCTCTCCTTTATCACACTGTTCCTCTCTTTCATCACAATGCTCCCCTCCTTCATCACACCGTTCCTCTTTTATCACAATGCTCCTCTCCTTCATCACACTGTTCCTCTCCTTCATCACACTGTTCCCCTCCTTCATCACACACTGTTCCTCTCTTTCATCACACTGCTCCTTTCCTTTATCACACTGTTCCTCTCCTTCATCACACGGCTCCTCTCCTTCATCACACTGCTCCTCTCCTTTATCACACTGTTCCTCTCCTTAATCACACTGTTCCCCTCCTTCATCACACTGTTCCTCTCTTTCATCACACTGTTCCTCTCCTTCATCACACTGGTCCTCTCCTTCATCACACTGGTCCTCTCCTTCATCACACTGTTCCCCTCCTTCATCACACTGTTCCCCTCCTTCATCACACTGTTCCTCTCTTTCATCACACTGTTCCTCTCCTTCATCACACTGTTCCTCTTTCATCACAATGCTCCCCTCCTTCATCACACCGTTTCTCTTTTATCACAATGCTCCTCTCCTTCATCACACTGTTCCTCTCCTTCATCAAACTACTCCTCTCCTTCATCACACTGTTCCTCTCCTTCATCACACTGCTCCTCTCCTTCATCACACTGTTCCTCTCTTTCATCACACTGTTCCTCTCCTTCATCACACTGTTCCTCTCTTTCATCACACTGGTCCTCTCCTTCATCACACTATTCCTCTCTTTCATCACACTGCTCCTCTCCTTCATCACACTGTTCCCCTCCTTCATCACACTGTTCCTTTCTTTCATTACACTGTTCCTCTCCTTCATCACACTGTTCCTCTCCTTCATCAAACTACTCCTCTCCTTCATCACACTGCTCCTCTCCTTCATCACATTGTTCCTCTCCTTCATCACACTGTTCCTCTCTTTCATCACACTGTTCCTCTCCTTCATCACACTGTTCCTCTCTTTCATCACACTGGTCCTCTCCTTCATCACACTATTATTCTCTTTCATCACACTGCTCCTCTCCTTCATCACACTGTTCCCCTCCTTCATCACACTGTTCCTTTCTTTCATCACACTGTTCCTCTCCTTCATCACACTGTTCCTCTCTTTCATCACAATGCTCCCCTCCTTCATCACACCGTTTCTCTTTTATCACAATGCTCCTCTCCTTCATCACACTGTTCCTCTCCTTCATCAAACTACTCCTCTCCTTCATCACACTGTTCCTCTCCTTCATCACACTGCTCCTCTCCTTCATCACACTGTTCCTCTCTTTCATCACACTGTTCCTCTCCTTCATCACACTGTTCCTCTCTTTCATCACACTGGTCCTCTCCTTCATCACACTATTCCTCTCTTTCATCACACTGCTCCTCTCCTTCATCACACTGTTCCCCTCCTTCATCACACTGTTCCTTTCTTTCATCACACTGTTCCTCTCCTTCATCAAACTACTCCTCTCCTTCATCACACTGTTCCTCTCCTTCATCACACTGCTCCTCTCCTTCATCACACTGTTCCTCTCTTTCATCACACTGGTCCTCTCCTTCATCACACTATTCCTCTCTTTCATCACACTGCTCCTCTCCTTCATCACACTGTTCCCCTCCTTCATCACACTGTTCCTTTCTTTCATCACACTGTTCCTCTCCTTCATCACACTGTTCCTCTCTTTCATCACACTGGTCCTCTCCTTCATCACACCGTTCCTTTTATCACAAGGCTTCTCTCCTTTATCACACTGTTCCTCTCCTTCATCAAACTACTCCTCTCCTTCATCACACTGTTCCTCTCCTTCATCACACTGCTCCTCTCCTTCATCACACTGTTCCCCTCCTTCATCACACTGTTCCTCTCTTTCATCACACTGTTCCTCTCCTTCATCACACTGGTCCTCTCCTTCATCACACTGGTCCTCTCCTTCATCACACTGTTCCCCTCCTTCATCACACTGTTCCCCTCCTTCATCACACTGTTCCTCTCTTTCATCACACTGTTCCTCTCCTTCATCACACTGTTCCTCTTTCATCACAATGCTCCCCTCCTTCATCACACCGTTTCTCTTTTATCACAATGCTCCTCTCCTTCATCACACTGTTCCTCTCCTTCATCACACTGCTCCTCTCCTTCATCACACTGTTCCTCTCTTTCATTACACTGTTCCTCTCTTTCATCACAATGCTCCTCTCCTTCATCACACTGTTCCTCTCTTTCATCACACTGTTCCTCTCCTTCATCACACTGTTCCTCTCTTTCATCACACTGTTCCTCTCCTTCATCACACTGTTCCTCTCCTTCATCACACTGTTCCTCTCCTTCATCACACTGTTCCTCTCCTTCATCACACTGCTCCTCTCCTTCATCACATTGTTCCTCTCCTTCATCACACTGTTCCTCTCCTTCATCACACTGCTCCTCTCCTTCATCACACTGTTCCTCTCCTTCATCACACTGCTCCTCTCCTTCATCACACTGTTCCTCTCTTTCATCACAACGCTCCCCTCCTTCATAACACCGTTCCTCTTTTATCACAATGCTCCTCTCCTTCATCACACTGTTCCTCTCCTTCATCAAACTACTCCTCTCTTTCATCACACTGTTCCTCTCCTTCATCACACTGGTCCTCTCCTTCATCACACTGGTCCTCTCCTTCATCACACTGTTCCCTTCCCTCATCACACTGTTCCTCTCCTTCATCACACTGTTCCTCTCTTTCATCACACTGTTCCTCTCCTTCATCACACTGCTCCTCTCCTTCATTCCTTCATCACACCGATCCCCTACATCATCACACTGTTCCTCTCCTTCATCACACTGTTCCTCTCCTTCATCACACTGCTCCTCTCCTTCATCACACTGCTCCTCTCCTTCATCACACTGTTCCTCTCCTTCATCACACTGCTCCTCTCCTTCATCACACTGTTCCTCTCCTTCATCACACTGCTCCTCTCCTTCATCACACTGTTCCTCTCCTTCATCACACTGCTCCTCTCCTTTATCACACTGTTCCTCTCCTTCATCACACTGCTCCTCTCCTTCATCACACCGTTCCTCTCTTTCATCACACTGCTCCTCTCCTTCATCACACTGTTCCTCTCCTTCATCACACGGCTCCTCTCCTTCATCACACTGTTCCTCTCCTTCATCACACTGTTCCTCTCCTTCATCACACTGTTCCTCTCCTTCATCACACTGCTCCTCTCCTTCATCACACTGTTCCTCTCCTTCATCACACTGTTCCTCTCCTTCATCACACTGCTCCTCTCCTTCATCACACTGCTCCTCTCCTTCATCACACTGTTCCTCTCCTTCATCACACTGTTCCTCTCCTTCATCACACTGTTCCTCTCCTTCATCACACTGTTCCTCTCCTTCATCACACTGGTCCTCTCCTTCATCACACTGTTCCTCTCCTTCATCACACTGTTCCTCTCCTTCATCACACTGGTCCTCTCCTTCATCACACTGTTCCTCTCCTTCATCACACTGTTCCTCTCCTTCATTACACTGCTCCTCTACTTCATTCCTTCATCCCACCGATCCCCTACATCATCACACTGTTCCTCTCCTTCATCACACGAACTCCACCCAAAGGGAAATGATTCGTTTTGGGCAGAGTTAGTCTTTAACGTTTAAACAATGGAGAGTAAGGGACGTTACTGCGAGTTGCATCCAGCATACAGAGGTGGTACTGTGCAAGTGAACATTACCAGAAACAAATCTTCATTTAAGATCCTTAATGAATCAGGCCCTGGGTTATCAGTTATTTATGGTAACCCCCCCCCCATTATACATCATTTTATTATACAGCTTATACTGTGCTATTTATTAAGTATAGTACATTGGAGGTGTTGTTCATAGCAGCCAATCAGATTTGAGCTATCATTTTCTAGAATGTACTAGATAAATGATAGCTAGAATCTGATTGGTTGCTATGGGCAACACCTCCACTTTTCTATTTTAGAAGATTTGATAAATCTATCCCTTCAACAATCTGGATTTCAGGCTAAGGGGCACATTTATCAAAGGGCGAAATCCCTCTAACCAACGAAAATGGTTGTTGCATTGAGACACAGGTCACAAAGTAATCCACAATATTTCAGATAGGCCCCCTGAACTACTGATTGGTCAGTATAAGATGATACAATATATGAGCTGGTATGAAGTAAATGATATATTCTAATGTGAGCAATGCAAAATAATTCACATAACTGGGGGTACATATAATGTATGCAGGTTCCATGGGGGAACGGAAGGCTCATCAGATATTCATGAATTCTCAATGAACTGATTGATTTAATTAGTAAGTGGGATGTAAACAGCAAAGGTCATCAGTATAATGAATGGGGCTCTCTAATGACACCAATGACAGCGTGAGTGATGGTCTTTCTCACCAGGATAAATCCATTTCATATGGGGAGGGTCCACTAGTCATTGTCACTAGTCATTGTCACCCCATGTGTAATGTACTGTAAACCTCATCTTTTGTGTCCCTCCAGTGATTAGCACAGATAAAGGCAGAGTGTGGAGAGGGCGTCTGTCTAATTGTTAGCACAAAACAATTTTTTTTTTGCAAGGAATTAGAATGCTTTTTGTAGTCACGTGTGTAGTGGTTAATGAAAGACTGTTTAACAAAAGCTGTTACTTAGTTACGTGAAAGAAATAGGAAAATATTCTATGTTGTTCTGTGGAGCTCTTTCACCCATGCAGGCTATCTACTACATAAAAGTAAAACGCCAAATCAGGGCACGGGGTAATTCACTGAAAGTGCCCAATAAGCAGGTTCTCTTTGCATTAATTTGACGGACAGCAAAAAACTCAAGGTAAAAGTCTTAGCTGCCTAAATCTGCAAATAGATGTGTAAGCTATTCACTTCTATTTACTTTTGGGATACATTTATATTTGCTAGTGGGAACATGTTTATTGTGCTCTAGTGAATGGCTTTGCAACTTGCTTTTCAAATGTTGCTAGTTATAAATTGATTGAGCAACTTGCCTTTTTTGTTTCGTAGCATTATTTGGGGGCAGAGCCAGTTTGGAGCTGCCTACACTGGCTTACTTCCTCCAATAGGAAGCATTAGCTCTCGGCAGGGTCGTTGTGACCTCTTGGTTAAGTTTCGCTCACAATTTCTAAAATGTCTATATTACACAATGTGGGTACTCTCACTGATCACAAATTCCAAATTCATGCAATCAAGACATCTGGTTTCATATATTTTTAAATGTGGGTTTTAGGGTACATATTTTTTTTTATCTCTCTGGCAAAGGTGTACCTGTTTCTTGTTATCCACAAAATACAAATGTTGCATTATTTGTTGATTAATTGAACTTAATAACTACAACAACCCCAGGTAAGTATGAGTGATCTTATACTAAAGTGCCTTATTTAGAGAATGAGGTAATTTTGCAGAGTTCGTTGTCTTAGTTATAACAAGAGATTATTTGTTAAAGACAAGTGTACGCTTATATTACATTACGATTGATATATCATAATTATTTATTCAACCTTTCATACTATTAAATGATAATATAAAAAAAAATAATATAATCAATAATGATTAGATGATAATGTGAGGTTATTAATAAAAATAAAATAAGATCCTTGATGCATAATACATTTTGTCAATATGTTTTACTGAGAATTAAATGAAAAAGTAAAAATACCGTATATATCTTGTGTATAGTATAGTGAATTTTTAAGGGGCTGATGTAAATTGCGTAGTGTTCCGTTGTGTAATGAAAGTGGCAGCTAGACAGGAACTGATCTGGGACCGGTCAGTTGGCGCATTCATTACATACCTTCGTCCACAGCACAGAATGAACTTTAACCCTGCCTGATCTTCAGCCCGTGACCAGCGGCTGTGATCTGATACCCTGTTACCCTGGTTTTTCAGTCAGAGGATGGGTTTTATGCTCTGGTCTTATAGCTTAAGGATTTGCCTATTGCTACACTTCCATCAGTCATCAAGAAAACATTTGTTCAGTTGACCAAACACATTGTGATTTGTGTCCAAATTGACCAACCATTGCTGTTGTTGGTCAAATAGGTCCTATCACGGTGCTGGTCACTCCCAGGAGAGAACCTCCTCAGTGTGGTAGCTATCAGAGGCATACCATGACCAGTTAAACTGCTTAGTCCTGAGAAGACGGGTGGTGAGGGACAAACTGAAATTAATGGGTTGGAGAAGGTAGAATCTTGAGGAAGGAAGCTGAAGTCGATAAACTGGCAAACAAAACTAGACACTTGAAGCAACATCAGAGAAACGACATTCCAACTTTGCTCGTGCAAAGATTGGTAGGAGTGAGGGCCTTCTAATGGCTGCGTACAGGTGAGGTCTCTAAGTCCTGCACTTCCTTTTCTGGAGCAGACTTTCGATGCAACTCTTTAGGCTTGGCAGGATGCAGCCCGAAGGATTTGGTAAGCAGAGCAGGTGCGTGAACATCGGTCAACTTGATTCAAGAGCGGCCCTCTGGATCAAGGCCCATCTAGTGCACCAGATACTCTCCCAGGATCTGCCTGTGTCATTGACTGGCATATGCCTGGTGATCCTCTACCTCTACAGTGGGAGGAGGAACCATCTTTTGTCTTGGAATCAGTGTCTTTATCACCAGTTTCAGAATGGAGACATGAAGCACCAAGTGGATGCGGAAGCAAGGTGGTTGCTGTAGTCTGAACTTCACCAGAATTATCATCCCATTTGATTGGGTATAGACTTATATACTTAGGCTAATGTACTTAGGCTCCAGTTCGAATGAGGGCACCTTCAGGGTGATATTGCATGTGGCAGCCACACTTTGTTGTCCACTGAGGCCATTGGCCAAGCCCTTTTCCTCTGGTCTGCAAAACTTTTTTTAATTAGCTACCACTAACTTTAGCCATTCCAGAAGTCTCTTCCACAGCCCATTGAGATCCTGTACATTCTTGTCTGCGGATAGAACCCCAGAGGGGGCATAAAAAGATGGGGTGACCACCAGCTGGACACCTTGGTTAAAGTAGAAGGGGGATATACCCATGGAGTTCTGCACCAGATTGCTCCATGAGAAATCTGACACGGGAGCAATTGGGACCAGTTGTCTTGGGCATGTGAGACAAAGCACCATAGAAACTGCTTGAAAGACTGAATAGAAAGCTCCATCTGCTGTTCAAATGTGGGTGGTACTCAGAGAGATGTGCAGTGAAATAACCAGTACATTGCAGAAGGCCCTACAAAATATAGCCATGAACTGAACCTCTCAGTTAGAGACAATCTTCCAGGGAAGTCCATGCAGCCTAAAGAACCTTTGGTTAAGATGGTCAAGGCCATGGAGTGGACATACTTGGAGAATCATTCCACTACCATCTTTGGAGCTGGGAAGGTCGGTGATGAAATTCATGGCGATATCCCGATAAAATTCATGAGGATATGGGTCCATAGCCTCTGTGTAATTGGCAGGAACATCAGAAGCCTGGAGAACAGGGCCTATGGCACATTGGTTAAGGCACACATAATACAGGAGGCAGCATCCTTCTTTCAGTCGACCACCTGGATTCACAGAGGATCAAATGAATTGGTTTCCTGATGGCGGGATGTCCTGCCAAACATGAGTTGTATCCCCATGGGGGCAGCACGGTGGCTAAGTGGTTAGCACCTCTGACTTACAGCACTGGGGTCATGAGTTCAATTCCCGACCATGGCCTTATCTGTGAGTTTGTATGTTCTCCCCGTGTTTGCATGAGTTTCCTCCAGGTACTCCGGTTTCCTCCCACAATTCAAAAACATACTGGTAGGTTAATTGGCTTCTAAAAAATTGACCCGTGTGTGTTAGGGAATTTAGACTGTAAGCTCCAAAGGGGCAGGGACTGATATGAGTGAGTTCTCTGTACAGCTCTGCAGAATTAGTGGCACTATATAAATAAATGATGATGATGATCTCAAGCTGGAATCCAATATGGCCGCCTAAGATGAGTACTTTTGGTGTGATGCACAGCGGGTACAATTTAAAGCAATCCTTTGTATATGTAAGCCTCCTTATCCTCAGCATTCAATGTTTCCATAACTCTCTCCAACTTTTTACAGGTTAAATAATGGGAAAAACAACCCTTGTCTATTGTACGTAATCTCTTCTGAAATAAGAGTTTCATTTTCTAACCACGTATGTTCTTGTCTGATATTAGTTACAAAACAACTTAATGCAAGGTAATCTTCATACACTGACCACAACACTCTATTTTGACATTTTGGAAAATGAATGTAGGGGAGAGAATGATACCACTTGGCAAGATAAGTATATAAATTGACATGGTTGCAGGAAAAATATGTATCAACGTAAACACACACATTTGCTTGAAAGGTTAGTTTTAAGTAGACTGATCGAGAACTTTCTACCCGAGGGCAGATGAATTCTCTGAAGAGCACGTATCAGCGATTTTCAAAAACCTTTAAGAAATGTTATTAGAGAAAAGAAGAAACAGTGAACATACCCAAGGGCCCAGCACATTAGTCCCTACATTAATGTAGGGAGGGGAAAAGATTATGCCAAAGGAAAGGAAGAGTTTTCTCTTGCATACAAAGCAGTCAAAGATGGATAATTCAACCATGGGGCTTCACGTGTGACAAGCTGTAGCTATGTGATGGGCACAGGCAGATAGTTCATTGTTTATAAACCTCTTCAATATAAATTTTGAGTACTGTCATCAACTCTTAACGCTATAAGCCAGCGTCGCGAGGGCAGCTGTCGACAAATTCTATTTTTGATAAATTATGGCAATGAGGGATTTTTTTATTGGGTTGTATCTCTGCTACTCTTTTAGTCACAATGGTGTTAGGGTCTCTCCTATATGAAAATACGGATTCAACAGATGTGGAAGATTTTGGCCGGTGGGTCATGTCCCTCCAGTGTCATGGTCATGCCAATTCCATGTCATGGTCATGCCCATTCCATGTCATGGCCATCCTCCCTCCAGTGGCAGGATGAGGGGCCACTATCTGAGGATTCACCTAGGGTACCTTGTACACTAAGACCGACTATGAGGGCAAAACACACAACAATTATACCAAGACAATAAAAGCTTCTGAAACGAGAGCACCCTTCAAGGTGACAATGCCCATAGAGACGTATAAATATAATTGCCCCCAACGTTAGGTGCCAGAAGAAAATATATAGGGTTTATTACTAATTGTAAATACTTTATTTCCAGAGGTATTGAAGAAAGGGATGGATATTTACTGAAATATTTTTATTATTATCCTTTATTTATTTGGCGCCACAAGATTTCCACAGCACCGTACAGAGTACAAACAGTAGACCATACAGGGTGAAACAGTACAGAAAAATAAACGAGTAATACTAAGACTCCAAAAGCTCCAAGCAAAGCTAGTACAGAGAAGATGGAGCAGTAGAATAGGTATAGAGACAGGAGGGAAGAGGACCTTTGTCCTAAGAGCTTGCATCCTAAGTGGAGGGCAAACAGACAGCAGGCACAATGGTTAGTCAGTGGAAAAGATCGAATGCAAGTGAAGCTAGCAATGGGACAGAGGAAGAGAGAGGTGAGGAGATCAAGTGTAGAGAGATGGTTAGGTGGATTGCTGGTAAGCGTTGAAGAACTGATGAGTTTTAAGTGCCCGTTTGAAGGTGCACAGATTAGGAGACAGTCGGATAGAAGGTGGGAGGTCATTCCAGTGGAGCGGGGCAGCTCGGGAGAAGTCTTGAATTCTGGAGTGGGAAGAGGTGATCAGAGTGGATGTGAGGCAACGGTCATTGGCCGAGCGCAGGGAGCAGGAGAGAGTGTGATTGGAGAGGAGGTTGGAGATGTATGGGGCAGTGGAGTGGGAGAGGGAATTGCAAGTGATGGTGAGGAGTTTAAAAAGGATACTGTAGGGGAAAGGGAGCTAGTGCAAGGGGAGGCAGAGGAAGAGCGTTGTGAAAGGAAAATGAGTTTCACAGCCACGTTGAGTATAGAACAAAGGGGGGCGGGGTGAGAGCTGGGGAGACCAGTGAGGAGAAGGTTACAGTAATCAAGACAGGAAATAAGTGCATGGATGATGTTATAGTGGCATCCTGAGATAGGAAGGGCTGGATGCGGGCGATGTTGCATTGTTGGAAACGACCTGATTGGGCAAGAGATTGAATGTGGAGGACAAAAGAGTGGGAGGAGTCGAGGGTGACGCCAAGGCAGCAGAGTTATATGTATATATAGTGACAGCAACACAATGCATAAAAGAATTCAAACATTGTCAAGAGGTTCAGTTGTTGTTCAGACCAATCACCAGCATGGGAATGAAAATGTGATCAAAGTGACATTGACTGTGGAGTGATTGTTGGTGACAGACCTGGTGGTTTGAGTATCTCAGAAACTGGTAATATTGTGGGATTTTCACACACAAGAGTCTCAAAGGTTTAAAGCGAATTGTGTGTAAAACGGAATCCATAAAGTGAGCGTCAGTTCTGTTCTTGTTAATGGAAGAGGTCAAAGGAGAATGGCCAGACTGGATCAAGGAAGTCGGCAATAACTCAAATAGCCATGTGTTACAATAGTGGTATGCAGAAGAGCATCTCTGAAACACACAGCACGTTGAACCTTGATGTGGATGAGCTTCAGCAGCAGAAGACCACAAGGGCTCCACTCCTGTCTGTTAAGAAAAGGAAACAGAGACTACAGTGGGTTTGTAACGCCCCCTGCGGGGAAAGACAGGGACAGACGCAACACAAAAGAACTTACCTTGTAAACGATGGTCACCTCCAGTCCGCCTCCGATACCCCAGCTGCGATCCAATCCCAGCAGATCCGCAGCCCGTCACCTCCAATCACGTCCCTCTACGGAAAAGACAGAGATTACGGCCGTGCCTACCAGGTAAGGGCTGTCCGAGACTACGGCAAAGAACAAGGACACGGTCAGTCCAAGCTCACTTGCCGCCTCCTCACTTTGTTCTTGCCAAGACGCGGGGGACTACAGGCACTGAAGGCCAAGACTAGTCCGAGGACTAATCCCGCCTCAAGTACCTCACACACCTGCCGGTGAGGGCCTAACCGAAAGGAGGAATCGAGCGTGATACTCACCGGGACACTCCCACTTCCGATCCGGTCCCTCTGCGCCTTCCCGACTGCTGCGGATGACAAGAACACACAGCCTCCCTCTACGCTCTCAGTGAGACTAAAATGGCACCCACAAAACTGGACTGACTACAACAGCGACCCGACCCTAACAACGTTCTAATGGTCGGCAACGCAACTAAGTCAAACCACTATGACTAACTAGGTGTGGTGCACTAACGGAACTGCTCACTTACACACTACGGGGAACACCAGCCGGTGTTCACGGACTAAACCAGAGGGCGGTTCCTAACCCCCTCACCCAGGTCGTACCAAGAAGCTGCCTTCTTGCTATGGGGTCACCCACAGACCCTAAGGACCGGTTCTTTAAGCCCGGCTGAGGCTCAGTAGAACAGCACACTAACCCGCGGGCCGACTGCCGCACGGAACAGCCGATCGAACTGAACCGCCCGACTGCCTGTACTCGGGTATCTCACACGTGTCCCTACGTCCGGAACCACAGGTCCACCTGCACGGAACCGGCCTTGAGGACCCTTGATCAGAACCACGGCCGCCCCTGGAACTGCCTCAAGGTGTGCTGCACTGCCACCAACTCACTCAGCCACCCCCTCTGGGTACCAGTGTGACCCTGGGGACCTAAGGGACAGGAAAACTACGTGTGTTCTCCCCTGACTATGTGTATGCTGGTAACTACACTTGTCCCCACAGCACGGGTTAGCACAGGAAACACAGGGAACAAGAGCCTACCTTTAATGGGGGCCTGACGTCTTGCCCCTGGACACAGTTATGTAGCACACCCCAAAATACCGTAATGTAAACAATACTCGCCGCACAGACAGAATAAATACAGTATACAGTACTTTGCACGCTACTTATCAGAGCACACCGCTGTTAGCCAACCAGCAGGTTGCTACAGCACCACAGGAGCCTCCGCTCTACTGTACCTCCTAACTACGTGTGCTCACCTCACACAGGACCGCGCCTACACTCACGAGGCTCTCACGCCTCTACCACACACCACCAGGGCCTTATGCCCTACACACCATGGGCCTCTGCCCAGCTACACACAGAGCTTTCTGCTCTGTTTCATGGGCCTCAGCCCCCTCTCTAACTCAGGGCTCTGAGCCCACTCACTAGGGCCTTATGCCCTACTACCTAGGGGCACTAGCCCCTGCCTGAGGCCTGTGGCCTCCCTGACTGACTGAGGGCCTTGTGCCCTTAATAGCCTACGGGCTACTAGCCCCTAACCAGGCCCTCTGGCCTTCCTATGGCCTCTAGGCCACTAACTACCTAAGGGCCTTGTGCCCTTGTACCTGGGGCTCTCACGCCCCCTGTCTAACTAATAGGGGCTTGTCCCCTTTATCATCAATACTATGGCTTACTGGCCCACTAACTTTATCAGGGCCTCGTGCCCAGGTCCCTGGGCCTTGTGCCCCTAATTTACCGTGCCAACGGGCCTTGTGCCCGACTGTGCCCACGGGCCTAGTGCCCGAATTAACGCTGAGTATGCTTACCTGCTCTGCGCAGGATACTCAACTTGCCATGCCGTCTTCCGCTTCTTTCTCCGGGTCTTCCAGACCCTCCAGCCGGCGGCGCCTCTTCTCCTCTTCGGCGCTGGATCTCCTGTTGCTGCTGGGGCGGGGGCGCTCTCAGCCCTGACAAGGGCTCCCCGCCGGCGATCACTGCTTGATTGTAGTCTTCGGGCGGCAGGGTAGCTCACGACCCTTACAAGGGCCCCCTGCCGCCGCTGCCGCTGGTCCTGTTGCTGGACGTCTTGCAGAGACGTCCTCCCTCTTCTCCGCCGACGGACTTCTGCCAAAATGGCGCCACGCGGCGACTTATATAGCGCTGATTGGCTCGCGTCGGCGCCAATCTTTTGAATGCCCGGGCGCGAGCCGCGATTGGCTCGCGCATCCGGCCGCTGATTGGCCAGCGGGGAAAGATGAGCCCTGATTGGCTCATCCTTCCACCGCGCACGGGACCTGCAGAAAAGAAGCCACGATACTCACCGCTGGATCGCTGGATGGGTGAGTACTTCTCCTCTTCTTCCTTCCTGCTGGACACCATCGGGGACCTCTTCAGCCCCTCCAGGGGCACAGCGCTGGCGGCCATCTTCGCCCTCTTCACGGGCACCGGCTCCAGCATCTTCTGTCCCTCCAGGGACACAGCGCTGGCGGGGGTCTTCACTGGAGACACCCCCACATTTTCACCAAAACTGGACAGATGAAGATTGGAAAGATGTTGGTCAGACTAATCTTGATTTCTGCTGGAACATGCAGATAGTCACCAGATCTAACACAGCACCTCTGATATAGATATATATATATATATATATATATATATATATATATATATATATATATATACCAGAGGTGCTGTGTTAGATATATATGTGTTGTCACTGATTCATACATTTTAGACTTACATAATAAATCAGTAAACATGTTGGTTGTTAATGCATTTTTATAATACCATCCGTAAGGAATATTTCTGAGGGTTGTTTATCCTGATTGTGTCGTCGGTAAGCATGCAAGCACCAACTAACAGAGACAATTAGCAAATTAGAACCAAATGACATTAAGTCTGGGCTGTGTGCAACATCACGCCATGAATTCCTATGTCCCACATACATGAAGGTCAACTATTGCTTGTAGCTATGAAAGGTCACAGGATGAATGGAAACATGAAACTAGTGAATATGAGTTACTAATGGCATTTTCCAGCAGCTTAGTGTTATTGTAGACTAGACGTGTGTGTGTGTGGCAGCTTTGTGTTATTGTAGACTAGACGTGTGTGTGTGTGTGTGTGTTTTATAACTGATCTCCAAGGTTGTTCTCAGTGTATCAGCCAGAATTCACAACATTCTAGAAGGTAATGAGGTTCAGACTCAGACGCTATGTCACCCAAATAAGACGGATATAGACAGCGCAGGTAGCGTGCAGTACTCAGCTTCCTACACACTTGCAGTATATGGTATTTTTCAACAACAGTAATACAACCCTATCCGAATGTTCTAATCAACTATAGCAGTCCGGGAGTCATTTACAAAGAGAAAAAATTGTGTGGTGCAGTGTATGTATATAGCTGTCACCCCAATTACACACATTTTCCAGGTCAACACAGTTGCACATTCCCACTGGTCACCCTTTTTCATGAAGATTTTGTACACTTTGGTTAACACAGCCATATTTAAGTGCTTCTGTGCATTAAATATTGCTAGATTCAGCAAGTCTTATGGACAAATAGAACGGCCTCGCTTCAAAGAGTCAGGAACATATTTATATATCTAGAGCTGAAACCCTAAGAGCTCAAATAAATATTTCCCCTGCAAATCAAAGCTTTGTGTTCACAGATACATAGAGGAAGGCATCACTGGGGTTTTGCTACAGCAGTGAAGAATGCACTTGCTGCCCTGTAAAGATAGATCCATGGTTTTCACATTTCATAAATTCACAACAGCACAGGTCGGACTCTTGTACTGCACTGCTGGGTCTTAAAGTCCCCCCTCTGTCAGGATACATTTCTGATTATAGTTAGTGGGACCTGTTCCCATAAAATAGGCTAGATGCCGGTAAGTCAAAATCAAAGCTACAAAGAAGAAAACTGATTCACTCGGTCTCTATGTACAAATGTACATAGAACCCAAAGTACTACTAACATAAATAGAACCCCATGGAGCAGTGCCAGGTGTAATATTGAGTTATTACAAATAACGTTGCTCTGCTTAAAACCAGAGCGGAGCGACCACAGAGGTGATGGAGGATATCTGGGTAAGAGGAGAGATGGGCACTGTAATGTAGTAATTTAATCTCTGTACCATATGTGTGTGCAGGATGCAGGGTAGCCTAGAAAGTACATGTGGTGGTAGAGTACTAATGTGATTTAAAGGCTGTAATGATGTAGTGAGAGGTATTAATGAAATTGGGTTATTAGAAAGGTTATATAGTGTGGACTATTCATGTTATGCAGTGTAGGCTATTAAGGTTATGTGGGAGCTGGTAGATTATATTAATGTAACATAGTGGGTGCATTAATATAATCATCATCAACATTTATTTCTATAGCGCCAGCAAATTTCATAGCGCTTTACAATTGGAAACAAACACAGTAATAAAACAATACTGGTTAATTCAGAGAATCTATCGGACAATGGTATTTTGATACATGAGGTTAAGTTCCACACATTGCATATTGGTCCAGCCAGAATGCAGAGTTAAAGAGTGCCCAGTGGGCCATATGATCCAGTCACGCAGCAATGTTGGTCAGGGGGACAGAGGGTTGTAGTCTCGTGTGAACTTTGTAAAGGATGGTAATAGGGTAACCTAGGGATGTTCAGAGGGTGATCGAGGAATATTATAAGCTTGTCTGCAGAGGTTGGTTTTTAGAGAATGCTTGAATGTTTGAAGACAAGAGGAAAGTCTTATTGTGCGAGGGAGGGAATTCCACAAAGTGGGTGCAGCCCTAAAAAAGTCCTGTAACCAGGAATGGGTGCAGGTAATGAGTGTGGAAGACAGACGTAGATCTTGTGCAGAACGGAGTTGTCGAGTTGGGAGTTATTTTGAGACAAGTGATCAGATGTATGTCGGTGCAGCTTTGTTGATGGCCTTGTTGGTTAGCAGAAGAATTTTATAATGTGGCTGCTGGTGTGGACTATTTATATAATGTGACGGCTGGTAGCGGCTATTAATGTAATGTAATGTGGACTATTCTTGTAATGTAGTAGCAGGGTGGAACTATTAGTTTAATGTCTTTTTTTTTATTAAATATGGGAACCACTAATGTAATGTGAAGTTGATTGGGGGTATTAATATATTGTGGGGGCTAATAATGTGAGGGTGTAATAGGATGGCTTTGAAAGACTAAAGGCTTGTTGAAATAACCTCACAATGTGAAATAACACAAAACTGGAAAAATAGCTTCAAATATATATATTTAAATACGGCATCTCATCATCAGTAGATGAACAGAAATACAGCCTTGTTATCAGCAACACAAAGTGATTCTTTTAAACAGGAACAACTGCTTACCACAATGGAGTAATATGTTTCTGCAGTTCACCTAGGTCTGCTGCTGATCTCTGGAGAAAGAGATAACTCCCAACTGTTTCAAACAGCCCTCCCTATCCAGGCAATGTAAGTAACAAAGACTAGATTGCTGAGTACTTCACCCTCCACAAAAACAGCTGCAAGACTTGAGAGGGGATAAAAGGAACACATTGGGGCATGCAGGAAAACGGAAATGGAACAAAATGCCCGTGGAGCAGAAGTCGTTCTGCTACACAAGGCTAAAATAATGGCACGAGCATGAGCAGCTGTAAACTAATAATTTAATGATGGGACTAGTTGGGGGCAACAAGGCTTATTTATTAATGTGGGTGTTACTGATTCATGTTATGGATGTTTTCAGGGAGGGAGGTTAAGTGTGTTCACTCATTTTCATTGGCTTTCCAGGAGGTGAATAGAACCCATCTCTTTTCCAAACAGGGCCCCAACTTTCTAGAATTCAGCGAATCAGCAACAGAACTTAAGATAGCAGCATCAAGTAGTCAAAGTTGCAAGAACAGATGCTCACCCAATCCCCCATTACCAGTGGCTCTTACTTAGTTGCCACGTACGGTGGAGGAGTGGTCAGAGCACTGCACTACACAACACAGAAGAATCTCACGCGACTGCTCCATGATGTAGGTGGGCTGTGCAGAGCACCGGTGATATCATCAGTGACAGTGTTCCTACCCACATGCTTTTAATGCGTGTTGATTTTATTACATTGCTATAAATGCATCTAGATATTCAATGAAAATAGGTCCTATTAAAAACGGCAAAACCCAGAGAACGCCAGTTCTCAGCTTATCCAGAATTGAAGTCCTTTTGTTGCATGGAAATTACATTGAACCCCTCCACACAGCAAGGAACACCACTAAATATAGACCCTCTGCACAAAAGTGACGCATGGGTGCACTAACTCCGTACTAAGCAATGAACGCACTCCCTTTGCTTAGCTCAAACACCGCCATCTTGTTAATCCTTTGTACTTCAGCGGAAATCTAAAGCTGATTTGCTCTTCCTAAATGACCTACAGTTTTTGAATACTGAACCGGTACATAAGCAACTCTTTATATTGTTGGGTTATATCAATATTTCCTCCTCTGCACTACCATATGCAAAGAGTTGAGTGGGACACAGTACAGAATTTTCCACGGTGTCCTTGAACGTCGTATTTACGCCAATATTTGCACTTTATTGTTGTGAGATGGATATTTGCCTGGAGAGACCCCGAGGATGCCTCTGAAAACCTAATTGCAAAATGCATAGCAAGTGAAAGGCTTTCCAGAAGAATAAAGTGTTATTAAATACATGCAGATTGTGGTACGAACTCAGAAACACGCAGCAGCAAGGATCTCGGAATGCTCTACTTTTCCAATCATATTTGCATAGCCCACAGTGGAATTCAGCCTGGGAAAAGATTATCTTAAGTGGTGTTTTTCATCAGCGCTTGTCAGACTTGTATTGTTTGACTCTATTTGCAAAGCTTATTGGGGAAACTAGGACAAGTGCGTCTAATTCTCATTCTGAAGCAACAGAGGAACGTGGCAGAGTGTAACAACTAACAGTGACTTGTGTCGAGTAGCAAGACTGTGCTGAGGGGCCTATTTATATGCAATGATGACGAGGATTTTTTTGGGTAATGCTGCAAATAGAAAATCTGTTATTGCTACAATTTATCAATAAAATCCCGCCAAGACAGTTGAAAGATACAAAACAAAATAAGCTATTTGAAGAGTCAAACAAATATAATAATAGTGAAAGTTGAAATAATGTAAATGTTCCTTGTAATGAATGAGTTAACTCTCTTATATGCAAATCTGTTCTCTTAGAGAAATCAGCACATGTGACATTGGGTCGGTGCTCTACCGAGTTTGGTTACCTTTCTGTGTATTATTGTGAAGGTGAGTGTTTGGGCATTTCTTTTGATCTTTTGATATTTGGGAGCCTCTTTTTTATTTTGAATAACCAAACCTGCACAATCCAAATACCTTGAAACCACAATTTGATACAATTTTTTCTTCTATGTTAATACATTTCTGGACCTCATTTCTCACTGATATTACTGGTTTCTAAAAAATTCATAGGCTTTGTTCTTATAAATATTATCTGAGCCTGTAGGTGATAGGTCCACTGTAATTATCTTATGTATACAGATGTTACCCCAATAATTACCTGGTAGGAGGAGCTGTAGTTCCAAGCAGAGGTGAGGAGGCGGATCTTCTTGTGCTGCAGAAACTACATCCCCCAGCAAGCTGTGCTCTGAGGGAAAGAGGTGAAGGAGTAGCCCACCCCCTGGGTTCCCAGAAGTGTAGACTGCAGTCGGAATCTGGAGTGAGCATGTTTCAGTGTCCCCGTGAGTGAGTAACCTTGCAACCAATTGGCCTGCCTGAATAAAGAGTCTGTATTGATAAAACGAAGCAGAATGCAAAGCAGCAGATATCCACGATATCTGCAGCGATGCACCTTTCATAAATATGCGGGACACACAGAGGGCTATGGATTGTACGGTAATTGCACGATAGTGCGCCATCACTATTTCTTAAATATGCCCCTTTATGTTTAAACACTCAGCTGTGCTGAAACTGGTGACATCAGGATTTTGTCTTTAATTTTCTTGAAATTAATATTTGATGCAATATTCTGGCATAAGACTCTGGCATAAGACTAGCTTTGGTAAACTTTTGTTATTGTTATTCCAGGATGGCCTCCCATGTACCTCTTAACCCCATTTCTTGGTTACCTGCCCCCAGACGACCAGCTCCGTTACTGGAACGAAGCCACAGGATCTGCAGGATTGATAGCGGGAAGAGCTAAATTGACACTCTTCGCTGGCCCCATAGAGCTTTATGGGGACGTCGATAATCACCAAAAATTGGGTTAACTTCGGAGATGTCAATGATTTCTCCATCGTTAACCCTTTAGGGTGAAGCGATAAAAGAGCATTTTTCCAGCAGACACATACGCATACCTCTAAACGATCCGAGGCTAGTATCTAACATGCGGCAATCAGCAAATATGTATAACCAAGTACAACACATAGGTGAATTACTGAAGGTGTTGGCAGGTCTCACACAAGTCAAACCTTCCCTTTGTATGAAGAACACATCGATTCCTGGGACATCCATTGTGTTACTGAAACACAAACCTCAGGCATGAGTCTGGTACGAATACTGGCAAATATCCCAGAAAGGGGACATTGTATTTTATGATATATACTAAAGATTTTAAAAATGTGTAAGTGCCATTACTTGGTTTTTAACATTACATAATAAAAGATAATATGCCAGATATCTCTGCTCTTGTTTTTTTTTTCTTATATATTTCTGAGCACACAATTACAGGTATGAGTATCTTGCAAAACAATTGAGAGATAAGGAGAAAGGAAAACAGGAGAATTCCTTGGGGTCCGCTAGCAAATGTGTAAATCTTATTCCAAGTTTTGTTAAGTGAGTGCAGTTGTAAACGGGGATTTAACCATCCTTTGCCTGGTTAGAAGTTTTTATCACTTTATACACATAAGTTTGCTGTCAATATTGAACATTTATAAATGAAATTGGAATTGTTTGGGTTTTATGATCTATATGTCAGGCGCCGTCCCCGCTGATTCCCTGTCAGTTGGGGACGAACGCCTGCCTTCTCCGCCGGAGCGCTCTGTTGCTTCGCAACAGAGGCACTGTTACTTCCGGCCGTCCTTCCTGTCGGTCGCATGCGCCCTGCCCACGTTCCATTGCTTAACAACGGGACACTTCTTCTTCCTAGCGTGCCGCTTCCTGGCCTCCCCCAATCAGCGGCAGTCTGGCTCTAGTTAAACCTGCCTCTGGCGCCATTAGGGTGCCAGAGTAACAGGTTATATACCTAGTGTTCCTGGTTCTCCTGCTCCTGATTGTGCTCCCAGTGTTCCTGCTATCTTGTTGTGACCCGGCTTGGCGATCATTCCTTCATCTGTGTGACCCATATTGTACTGTGACCTCGGCTTGTTTACTACCATCTCGGATCCTCCCTGGTACCGTTTATTCCTGATTGGCTTGACCCGGACCGTCTGACCCTTCTACACTACACCGGCAACTGGCTAATAGGACCGCGACCTGCGTACCCTGTGCAGCAAAGTCCAAACCACCTTGCGGGGGTCCCTGGTGAATACCAGGGGTACGCTAGACTCCACACCTATTAGTTCAGTAGCGCTAATACTGGTTAGTGTCCTGCTGTTGTTATCCTCAAAAGGCTAACGGCCTGACAGTTTACTCTGGCATTGACAGACGGCTCTGGTGAACCCTCCGCTCGAGAACTCCTCCTCCATTTAGGGCAACGAGTGGAACAGCAAGAAGCTAACCAGGCCCAACTCCTGCACTGTATGCAAGGGGTAATGTCCCGCCTGGAAGCCCTGAACCTTCCCCAGGCGGCGTCTCCGGCTCCTGCTACTCCTCCTAGCGTGAGTGTTGCTACCTCCCGGACACTATCGATGTTGAGGATTCCTCAATCAATGCTCCATCCAATTCGAACTTGCCCCGGAGAATTTCCCTTCTGAGAGGGCCAAGGTAGCCTACATTATTTCTTTTCTTACCGGACAAGCCCTGGCCTGGGCCTCCCCGCTGTGATGTATCCCTTTCTAATCCTGCCGTATTCATCGAAGATTTCCGGAAAGTGTTCGATGAGCCCGGTCGGGTGTCCTCTGCCGCCTCCAGTCTTCTCGCTCTCCGTCAAGGATCCCTTTTGGCTGGTCAGTATGCAGTACAATTCTGTACTTTCGCCTCTGAATTGGGGTGGAATGATGAGGTCCTGACAGCTACCTACTGGCAAGTCTTGACAGATCCTATTAAAGATGCTCTCGCTTCCTGGGATCTTCCAACCAAACTTGATGAGCTGGTATCACTAAGCATCAAGGTGGACATTCGTCACCAGGAACGCTCTTTTGAGAAAAACCAAGACCGACGCTCTATTCGCTTGGCTCCCCGCTTTCAGTCTCCGTCCCCTCCGTTAGAAGAGCCTATGTAGATTGGGCGTTCTCGTCTGTCTCAGGATGAGAGGGAGCGTCGGATTAGGAATCACCTTTGCTTGTACTGCGGGGAGTCCGGTCACCTACTCTCAACTTGTCCTAAGAGGCCGGGAAACTCCACCTCCTAGGCAATAAAGGGGGGATGTCTTAGGATCCAGTCTCCATACTCCCTACTCCCTTAAGGATACCAACTTTTTGATGCCAGTCACCCTCAAGTATATGGATACTTCTTTGAAATGTTCCGCCTTCGTGGATTCTGGATCCACAGGGAACTTCATCTCCGCCACTCTGGTGTCCAAGCTTCAGATACCCTCTCATCTATTGCCGCAGCCCCTGGTCCTCACCGCAGTTGATGGTAACCGCGTCAGCAATGGCTCCATCACCTGTATCACGTGCCCAGTTTGGTTGCAGGTAGGGGTTCTTCACCAGGAGTGGATCGAGTTCCTGGTCATTCCGCAGTCCGTTAACTCCATCATTCTGGGTTTACCCTGGTTCAGAAAGCATTCTCCACAGTTCGACTGGCTTCATGCCCAAGTATTCTCCTGAGGTTCTTCTTGTTTCAACAAGTGTCTCTCTAAAGTCCACCCACCTAACCACTTGCCTTGCCTTCTATCGCTTCTCAAAGTAAGCTCCCAGTACCATACATAGAATTTCTGGATGTTTTCAGCAAGTCGGCCGCTGAGAGCCTACCTCCACATCGTGCATGGGATTGTCCCATCAAACTTTTACCTGGGAAGATCATCCCTAAGGGCAGAGTCTACCCGCTCTCTCTACCCGAAACCCAAGCAATGTCTCAGTATGTCTCTGACAATCTTCGGAGAGGATTCATCAGGAAATCTTCCTCCCCCGCGGGGGCTAGATTCTTCTTTGTTAAAAAGAAAGATGGCTCCTTAAGACCCTGTATAAATTACCGTCGCCTGAATGCAATCACCATCAAAAAACGCTATCCACTTCCTCTTATTACAGAACTTTTCGATCGTATCCAGGGGGCCAAGATTTTCTCTAAGTTGGATCTTAGAGTAGCTTACAATTTGATACACATTCGAAAAGGCGATGAATGGAAAACTGCATTCAACACTCGCGACAGGCATTACGAGTACCTAGTGATGCCCTTCGGGCTCTGTAATGCGCCAGCAGTCTTTCAAGATTTCATCAACGAGATCTTCAGGGATGTTCTCTATCAATCCGTGATTGTCTATTTGGACGATATTCTAGTATTCTCATCTGATCTACGTTCTCATCGTTGCCATGTCAAGACAGTTCTTTCTTGTCTCAGGAAGCATTCCCTGTATTGCAAGCTCGAGAAATGTCTCTTTGAATGTTCTCAGGTACCTTTCCTTGGTTTTATAGTGTCTGACACCGGTCTCCAAATGGATCCAGAGAAAGTAGAAGCCATCATCAACTGGCCGTTACCTGCTAGCCTCAAAGCTACACAACGCTTCATCTGGTTTGCCAACTATTACCGCCAATTTATTAAAGGTTTCTCTTCCATCATCGATCCTATTATGGCCCTGACCCGCAAGGGGGTCTGCTGCAGATCATGGCCTGCTGAAGCGATAACAGCCTTCAAGACACTTAAAGAAGCATTCATTGCGGCTCCCATCCTTAAACAGCCTGACCAAGGGAGACCTTTCCTGCTCGA
This sequence comes from Mixophyes fleayi, assembly GCF_038048845.1. NCBI lineage: Eukaryota > Metazoa > Chordata > Amphibia > Anura > Limnodynastidae > Mixophyes > Mixophyes fleayi. Next base: position 21,209,235 of record NC_134404.1, on the reverse strand, counting down.
GGTTGACGCTTCTTCAGTAGAAATTGGGGCTGTCTTGTCCCAAAGATCTTCCTCTGGCTCTTTGGAGACGTGTGGATTCCTTTCTAAAAAAAATTCCAGCTGCGAATTAAATTATGGGATCGGAGACAAGGAGCTTCTGGCCATTAAAATTGCCTTGGAAGAATGGCGCTACCTTCTCGAAGGAGCATTACATCCTGTGATAGTAATGACTGAGCACAAGAATCTTACTTACCTCCAGGAGGCTCAGTGCCTCAACCCCCGCCAGGCCCGCTGGTCTCTTTTTTTTTCTCGATTCCAGATCATCCTGACTTTTCGTCCTGGTTCCAAGAATTGTAAGGCCTATGCACTATCCAGATCATTCGATAATTCGGATTCCTTGGTCTCGGAGGATAACAAAACCATCCTTAACCCCATTCAAGTGGTGGCAATAACCAACTCCTCCTCCATCTCTCCTCCTCCTGACGTTCCTTTGTAGACCCACATCTCCGGCCCAAACTCTTGTGTTGGGCACACAAATCTAAGTTTGCAGGTCATGCCGGTTACAAGAGGACTAAGGAATTCCTTTCCAGATATTATTGGTGGCCTTCCCTAAGTTCTGATGTTCGCAAGTTTGTGTCAGCATGCTGTGTATGTGCACGTCACAAGACGCCTAGGCAAAGTCCTTCTGGTCTTCTACTTCCACTTCCCATTCCTGACTCCCCCTGGATCAGTGTTACGATGGATTTCATCACCGACCTTCTTCGGGGTCACGATTATAATACCATCTGGGTCGTGGTAGATCGCTTCTCCAAGATGGCTCACTTCATTCCATGTAAAAGCCTTTCCTCAGCTACTGAGCTCGCAAAGCTGTTTCTAAAGAATATCTTCCGTCTCCACGGGTGCCCTCAGGAGATCATCTCTGATAGGGGAGTACAGTTTGTGGCTAGATTCTGGAGAGCCTTTTGCACCAAGATTGGAGTCAAACTCACATTCTCTTCCGGCTATCACCCTCAAACCAATGGACAAACGGAGAGAGTAAATCAGGATCTGGAGTGTTTCCTGCGATGCTTTGCTTCGGAGAATCAAGCTTCTTGGAGTGACCGCCTTTATTGGGCCGAATTCGCCCATAATAACCTCTTACAATCTTCCTCGGGTTATTCTCCTTTTTTCATGGTCTATGGCAGACATCCTACTCCTCCTCTCCTATCCGAGACTCCATCTTCTCCTGTGCCTGCTGCTGACTCCCTCATTCACGATTTATCACAAATCTGGACCAAAGCCAAGGCGACACTTTCTACTTCGGTGCAACGACATAAGATTGCTGCTGACCGCCGTCGTAAGAATCTGCCGGTACAGAGAGTAGGAGATCGTGTATGGCTGGCAACTCGCAACCTCCGGCTCCGAGTTCCGTCTATGAAATTGGTTCCCCGGTTCATAGGTCCTTTTTCTATCTCTCAAGTCATCAACCCCATTTCCTACAAACTCTCATTACCTCCTTCCCTCAGAATCCATAACACCTTCCATATCTCCCTACTGAAACCTCTAGTCCTCAACGAATTCTTCAAAGAACCTATCTCTCCTCCACCCGTCAAGACTTCTCTGGGGGACGAATTCGAAATAGAGAGAATTCTGAAGATTCGTTTTGTTTGCGGTAATCCTCAGTATCTAGTACATTAGAAAGGCTATGGCCCTGAGGAGAGATCCTGGGTACCGGAGGCCGATCTTCATGCTCCTCGTCTCCTTGCTAAATTCCTGGAGGAATAATCCTTCTTTGAGGGAAAGGAGGGGAGGGGATACTGTCAGGCGCCGTCCCCGCTGATCCCCTGTCAGTCGGGGATGAACGCCTGCCTTCTCTGCCGGAGCGCTCTGTTGCTTGGCAGCAGAGGCGCTGTTACTTCCGGCCGTCCTTCCTGTCGGGCGCATGCGCCCTGCCCACGGGACGCTTCTTCTTACTAGCGTGCCACCTCCTGGCCTCCCCAATCAGCTTCAGTCTGGCTCTATTTAAACCTGCCTTTGGCGCCATTAGGGTGACAGAGTAACAGGTTATATACCTAGTGTTCCTGGTTCTCCTGCTCCTGATTGTGCTCCCAGCATTCCTGCTATCTTGTTGTGACCCGGCTTGGCGACCATTCCTTCATCTGTGTGACCCATATTGTACTGCGACCTCGGCTTGTTTACTACCATCTCGGATCCTCCCTGGTACCGTTTATTCCTGATTGGCTCGACCCGGACCGTCTGACCCTTCTACACTACACCGGCAACTGGCTAATAGGACCGCGACCTGCGTACCCTGTGCAGCAAAGTGCCAACCTCCTTGCGGAGGTCCCTGATGAATACCAGGGGTACGTTAGACTCCGCACCTATTAGTTCAGTAGCACTAATACCGGTTAGTGTCCTGCTGTTGTTATCCTCAAAAGGCTAACGGCCTGACACTATACAACTTGATTTCAGATGTACATTTTTATATATATTTGCTGAGCGCCACACGTTAAACTTTCTCGTTGTATAGTGACCAGCAGAGTAACTCTGTGCATTGTATACTGACCGGCAGGGTAGAACTCTGTGCATTGTATACTGACCGGCAGGGTAGAACTCTGTGCGTTGTATACTGACCGGTAGGGTAGAACTCTGTGCATTGTATACTGACCGGCAGGGTAGAACTCTGTGCGTTGTATACTGACCAGCAGAGTAGAACTCTGTGCGCTGTATACTGACCGGTAGGGTAGAACTTTGTGCATTGTATACTGTCCGGTAGGGTAGAACTTTGTGCATTGTATACTGTCCAGCAGAGTAGAACTCTGTGCATTGTATACTGATCGGCAGGGTAGAACTCTGTGCTCTGTATACTGATCGGCAGAGTAGAACTCTGTGCTCTGTATACTGATCGGCAGGGTAGAACTCTGTGCATTGTATACTGACCAGCAGAGTAGAACTCTGTGCATTGTATACTGACCGGTAGGGAAGAACTCTGTGCTCTGTATACTGACCGGCAGGGTAGAACTCTGTGCTTTGTATATATATATAATCGGTGTGTATATATAAATTAAATGAACATGGTTGATTTCCTACAGTTCATCAGGGGCCGCACAAGTTCACCAAATGACATTTGGAAAGAAAATAGTCCCTGCTGCTGTTGCGTCTATTTTGTGAATTTCTTTAGATAATAAACTCAGAAACCTTTTTACAATGAGTTCTCACAAATTCTATAAAAAACCTTTTGATCTGCTCTTTAAAATAAAAGCTTTCATAATGCTTTCTCTTCATAGAAAAGATATTTCCCTCCTTACCGTTTATTACATTGGCTTTTCAATGCGATATCGCGTCACTCTCTTGCTGATACACTGTGGCCAATTTCAAACAATCCTCAACCAGAAATGTGCTCTTTTACCTGATTTTACTGAATGTGCCCAATGATGAATAGAGACGAGTGTGGTTCTGTTTGTATCTAGATAAACAGAAAGGTTCTTTCCTATTGGCTAGCTCTGTGTTATGTACCCTGGGAGCCAGGTACAGAGATGTACATTGTTAACCCCTGGGGGGCCCTCGTTATCTTGTCTATATTATATAGTTTGTTTTATTTCTTGCATTCTGACATCTGCTACTATGCCCCCCCCCCCTCTTTTCTCCCCCTGAATAAGTTGACGCTTTATAAATAATAAGCTAATATTAGAATCCAAACAACACCTAACCTGAGCTGCTGGCAAAGTGTCTGGAAGACAAATGGCTGTTTTGTTGCCACATTAACACTTGTGGTGGGGTGAGGTAACATTGGTTTATGTAAGTGTCTATATTTATAATACGGTTCATGAGCTCAATAGAGGCATAGACATTGCAGATGACCTTAGAAACAGTGACTAGTACAAAACAAGCTACATGAGGGGATGTTTAAATGTTGTTTATGTATATTGTATATATTTCATTTCATTTCATAAGACGATTGCAACAAAAAAACATCTTTGGTCAGTGGGGTTCTCTCTTATGGGCAAGGGAGGACGGACAAAGCATGTGTTGTGCAGTTGTTGCAGGAATCTGTGTTCTCATTTGCTCTGTATTGGTCTGTATACATCAAAGCTTTTGTATTACTAAACTCAATTACCTACCTGTATTAGCAGGACCGGTGTCTGCTTTTGGTACAAGCTACTATGATTGGGTCCCACTTTGTAGCCACCAGCAATAAAGTCTGCTTGGTGCACTAGCTACTAGGACAAAAGTCTGCTTGGTACACTAGCTACTAGGACTAATGTATGCTTTATACACTAGCCACCAGGATTAATGTATGCTTTATACACTAAACACCAGGATTAATGTCTGATTTATACACTAACCACCAGGACTAATGTCTGCTTTATAGTCTAACCACCAGGACTAATGTCTGCTTTGTACACTAACCACCAGGGCCAAGGCCTGCATTGTACACTAGCCACCAGGATTAAAGTCTGCATTGCACACTAGCCACTAGTATTAATGTGTGCTTTGTGCACTAACCACCAGGGCTAAAACCTGTTTTGTACACTAGCTACCAGGGATAAAGTCTGCTTTGTACACTATTCACCAAGACTAATGTCTGCTTTGTACACTAGCCACCAGGATTAAAGCCTGCTTTGTACACTAACCACCGGGATTAAAGTCTGCTTTGTACACTAGCCACCAGGACTAAAGTGTGGTTTGTAGACTAGCCATCAGAACTGGGGTATGATTTTGATATTAGCTACCAGGATTGATCAATTTACACAAGGTTGGGGCTATCAATGCTACATGCATCTGAGGGTTGGCAGAATAATGGGCATGGTGGGAAAATAACTGTAGATCCAGGTGCAGACGGACATTCTGGTAGTCATGTTTTAGTAATAAAAGTAGCTATGGTATTTAAATATCCAAATAAATGGGTGGGAAAGTGGGAAGTTGAGAACAGAGTATGTGTCATAAGAAGTTACTAAAGGTTATAGCAACACAGAGTAAGATGGAGACCAGTGTCGAAGTCAGCAAATTGGATAAAGTCATTTCAATTAAAATCGAGCAAACTTGGTTGTCTTTGTTTGAAAAGATGCGTACGGCACGCTACGGCGTGAAAGGGCACGCTACGGCGTGGAAGGGCGTACGCAGCCGCAACACGTGGCAACAACAGTATTTAGTCTTTTATACACATTCGCACAAACACGCACACTTGTAAAATAGTACACATTAATGGTAGTTGCAACACATAGTCATTTATGTCGAAATATAGTAGTATTTATGTGTAATAGTATAAGTTATATGCATATCAGTAAATCATATGGTACACGTTGAAGGAATCATGTCATGTGTGGTATCATACTAATCCCCTTCGCATTTCCCACTGTCCGAAGGGATCGCAGAGTGCATACGCAAGTTATTAATGTTAAGGAATTATGGACTATTATAATGAGAAATCTTGGCGGGAAGATCAGAGCTCATCCCCTGGAGAGATGACCCCCTCCTTTGGATTCCTGAGCTTAAACTAGCCTATGATCTGCAACCCCCTGAACCCTCCTGATGCCTGGACCAATTGAAGCCAGCCACATCTTTGCATTGTTTTACTGTATCTCTGTTTGCATATAAGAAGCGGCTCCTCATCCAGAGTTCAGACATCTTGTCCCCAGACTTCAGGATTGAATGACTGTACACTGGATCCAGAGCGCCTGCGATAAGTAACGGCTGTACTTACTATTATTTCGCTTAGATATATATACTGCTACTTTTTGAGAATAAATCTTTGTGCGTTGGAAACACAAATCGAGATTCGACAATCGTTATTGGATAGCTACAAAACGCTCATAACACCAGGTAGCAGGACTAGGAGTCAAAATGCACAATAACGAGTCAATTTATCAGTTGCCAGATGGCCTTTTTAATTAGCATTACGACGATGCAAGTACTTGTTCTGTTATCACCAGAATGGCGAGACCAGATCTGGACTTTTACTTTTTTTCTGCATGTGCGAGTCAGCAAACACATGTCCTTAAGTTGCCCAGTCCTGACCTCAAACCCATTTAATATCTGAGCCAAGTCCTCAAGCTTGCTGTGTCAATCACTGCTCTCCAAGGAACATTAGGCAAATGTTTCTTCACCTTGCTGTTCAAAGTGACTAGTGACCTATAAAAAAAAGACTACTGGCTATTATAGTTTATATCCTTATTAAATATTTCAGGGTTTTTTTTAAGCGCTATTACTTTATGACTTAATACCCCCTGGGGGGGAGGGTCCTGTGAAGATAAATGTGTGACTCACAAATAGAAATTCCCATTCTAAAAAATTAAATATTGAGGCTGTGAGATTCTAAACTGCGGAAATAAGGATGGGAGCTGAATACTTTTTCAAGGTACGATAAGTAACTGGAATTGAAAGAACAAGAACTGAAGATGTTCTGCTTTGCTGCTTGTAGATCTGAGGGATTAACATGCAAGGGAGGAACTGTGAGTCTGAATGATTGACATGCAGTCTCCTAGGTAACAGAATGACTGCATACTGATTATATTGCACATTGTAATGTAACTAAATGCTCTGCATGTAAAGGTTCAGTCCACTGTACATAAATAAGCTCCAAAACATGAGAGCTTATAAGATATTTTACACTTTAGGGTCCAAGTGACTTATTTTCTATTAAACTTATTTATTTTATTATTACTTCATTCCTCCTCCTTCCCTAACACCGGTGGCACCCTTTACAATCAGTGCTCCAGAGGCCGCATGGCTTCTCCATCGTACATCCATTTGGATTTACCTGCACACTCCTGCTGCCAGTGTGTCATCACCGACAACACGCTAACAGCGGACGTGAAAGGGAACAAGCCAGAGGTAGGCTAGAGGAAGACATTGGATACCATAAATGCCATACCCCAGGTAATAACCTTTTGGTACACAGTTGTACTTAGAATATTAAACCCGAAACTAATTTATTTTTAATTCAGCCTTACAACAGGACAATGGTGGGTCTAAGACATTACTACAAGTGCATATGAAAATACTAAGCTGTCCCCATATTTATTTCTTTTTAATATCGCTGCTTTGCTGAAGGTAGCGGCCCGGTGGGGTGGAAGGCCAAGGAATGTCTCCAAAAATGACTTGTTTTACAGCCACTGACTATGCATAGGTACAATTCTAGGGCATGTATCTTAGCCATGCGACAATTTATATCTGGCCAACGCACAAGCGGTTCTAGAGTAAGGACATTCCCTTACATACATCCTTAGTATAATGGGGCAGCACAGTGTCTTAGTGGTTAGCACTTCTGCCTCACAGCCCTGGAGTCACAAGTTCGATTCCTGACCATGGCCTTATCTGTGTGTTCTCCCTGTGTTTGTGTGGGTTTTCTTCGGGTGCTCCAGTTTCTTCCCACAATCCAAAAACATACTAGTAGGTTAATTGGCTGCTATAAAAATTGACCCTAGTCTGTCTGTGTGTGTTAGGGAATTTAGACTATAAGCTCCAATGTGGCAGGGACTGATGTGAGTGAGCTCTCTATACAGCGCTGCAGAATTAGTGGCGCTATGTAAACAAATGATGATGATGTACCCTATGGATATTTATCAAAATATAAACTTGAAGTATAATAACAAAATGCACAAGACAGGCACAAAAACATTAGTAAGGTATCTCATTAAAAAAAAAAGTAATCCATTGCAAAAGCTTAAAACTAAAAATATAAAAAATAAAACAAAACACAAAAATATTTAAAAAAAAATTAAAATGGAAGTAAACAAACAGAGAGGCGAACAACACAACATACATAGAATTATGAACAAATGCAAAGTGGCATAATCCACAACAGAACATAGATGTTTCAAATAATAGATGAGAACAAAAAACCCTACGGATGGAAAATAGGAAACGATGTATAAATAAGAGGAGACTGGGAAATAAGAAATTCATTTTTTCTATTTTATATTTTTATATCCTAATGTTAGTAACAGAATATTGAATGGAAGTGATAACAGGTTTTATCATATTATAAGCCATCTATGTGAATCGTAGTACATCTGGTATCGCTGGAACGGCTTCCAGGACCTAAAGTGTTAAACACAACCTCCAGAAGCCCCGTCTTCCCGAGTACAGAAGATCAGGGGATGTCACGCAAACAATAGACGCGGCGTGCTTTGTGCAGGAACGCTCCTGCTTGTGATATAACCTTCACAAACAAATGTATGCGGGATGCCTCTAGCTCGTCCCATGTGTCACAACACAACACAAACCAGCCAAGCAAGCAAGCAGCAAAAAGAAACAAAATCACGTTACAACAGAAACCGCCAATATCACAATGTCATTGTTTTTCTTGTGTTTTTTTTTCCTCTTTATTAATTTTAGTATACTAATTATTACGCTAGAAAAATCAGCCCATCATTGAGGCATCTGGGGGGAAACAAATCGGAGTACATGAATATTCATACGCCGTCTAAGGCTTAAACAAAGAAACCAGCGATATTCCTCTTGTTTTGATAGCTTTATCGGTATTGTCATTTTACATTCATCGCAGACCTATTAAACACAGCAATTTTGTGTTATCATTATTATTACTTTTGTTTTATATCTCCATGTGCATGCGGTGCTTTTTGTTGGTTTTTTTTGGATTAATTTTGTCTCCTTAAAAAAAAAAAAAGAAAGAAATTATAAAGAGAATTTAAATACCGAAACAATGGACTGTTTTAGAAAAGCTGCCTAGATTTGTCAATGCTGTCAACATCATTATAACAGTGGACTTGTTTTCAATTAATAATTGGAACCAATTGAAGGTTTCATTAGCTGTTTCAATACTTTATGATGAAGACATACATGAATTTAATGTAATAGTGATTTCCGTTGATACGTGGTGCTACTTCACTCCAGAATACACTTGTGCTTAGCTTACTTGTAGCATGGATATGAAATTGTACAGCTGTGTAACTGCATATGGAAGACTCCTGCTGGTAGCCGGCTGTGCGATGTGTTTAGCCGGATATATGGGAGTGCAAAAAATACATATATTACGCTAGAAATGATTATCCCTTCTGGACTTAAAGATATATGCAGCTTCTGGGCTAGATCGGCTTCTTGGGCTTAGGTTGGAAAATATTAATGGCTGAACAGCGTTGGGATGACGAGAAGGAATATTAAAACATGGTTGTATTTAGGTCAATAAGCCGGTTAGGATAGAGCAGTATAAATCGGGCACTTGCCGCATCTGCTGATGTTTCACAGGGAAGTGGAGTCTACGTGTGTGAGATAATGCATTAGACAGACATATTATAGCACAGGACACAAGGCAGAGTGCATAGTATAAGCAGAGTCGTACTGTAAGTGCTACATAACTCAGAGACTTTCAATAACATAGATCTAGGTGCATTGGAGTCTAGTTGTATAGTATGCATGTATACGTTATTTATATGGTGCCATGTAATAGTACGCAGCTCCAAATAGTGAATATTATAAACAAATAACAACAAGTTCAGATTTTTGACTTACAATTATTATTTTTATTAATATTATCCTTGAGTTTTAAAGTGCTGATATGTTACGGAGAGCCGTGCATTGGGGGGGTCATGAAAGACAAAGACATGATATAAAATGACATGAAGCAGAAGGTAAAGATGGCCTTGCCCACAGGAGCTTACAATCTAGAAGGTGTCGAGAACACGTAAAGCAGTGGAACAACAATTGTAGCTGGCGGTGGACACAGTGGGTGTGGCTATTGTAAGGCAGCAGCATAATCAGCCGCCACTGGTGACGGACATTTCTATACTGCACCGGCGGTGCGGTACGGTTGGACATGTGGAAGGTGGAGACATATAATGAAAAGTTGCGGAAGCTGCTACAGAGATCACCAGAGGAGGAGCTTGGCCGCCTATTGGCGATGCCTTCATCAGAAACCCACTCACTTGCCAGGGGCAATCGCAGGATTTCTAGAGGGGGGGTTTCCACACCACACCACCAGTGGGTGTGACCAGCATGCATGGGGGCGTGGCTATAACTTTAGGCAGTGCTTGGCTGCTCTCCAACTCTTCCTATTCCCATAATATATCTTTTCGAGCAGAGCCATGTGAAGTGGAGACAGGGTCCAACCACCTCAATCATACAGTGCCCCAGGCTTGGAGGGGGGTTTCCAGGCACTAGGTAACCCCCCCCCCCCCACCCCGCCCCTTGGTTTTCCTATGCTTGCAGCACTGTAACCCAAGCCCAGGAGGTATGCCAAATCACAGACCTATCAATGTTACACAGCCGCACCTTCCCCAGCTCTGATGACTCCTAAATAAACTCACCAATAAAGCATAGGGGTCTGTTTATTAAAATGTGCCAATAAGGGTGATTTTCTATTATTAAAATCTTTCCTAAGCAGCTTAGGGAAACTCAGCTGCCTCTGCGATACTGGCCCAGAGTGGTAAGGGTTAACCTCGGGGATATTCGCATGAGTGACCCGGCTCGCCAGTTCACCCATTGCACCGCAGGACTGAAAACTAAAAATTGGTTCTACTTAGTTTAATTTTTTTTAAAAAATAGATAAAGAATAAACCATTTTTTAATTTATTTTATTCTGTTATCTCCATCCTGAAGTGCTATTACAAAAATAACATTTATATAATTTTTTCTGGGGGTGGGATAGATTATTATTTTCAGTGGTGTCATCTGTTAACACTATCGATATTTAGGCTCCCCTATGCAAAAGCTAAAGGCTAAATGCTGACGGAGTGAACATAAATAGGGCATAGAGAAAACAATACACTTTTCTTTGACAGCAGGGTTTCTGCAGAAGTGGGAGGAGGTGAGAAGAGTGACAGAGTTTTTAATATGGAGCATTGTGCGCCTTCCAGTGGCGTTTGTGGTGAACATTGTGAACATTGCCCAATGTAATAAAAATATACTGTACCAGCGTAGAAGCTATAGTATCAAACTTTACTTGGACTGGCGCACTCTCTGCGTCAGGAGGACCAAGGAGTATCTGCAATGGTGTGCGAAGATGGTACATTCCACCCAACATTCAAGTCCCTGGTAGCGGGAAAAGGGGGCGTGGCAATGTTACGATGTGGGAGTGAGCACGCCGCCCCCCCCCCCCCCCCCCTATATTCCCATCTGCCGGACAAACATGTCCCTCGGGTTGGACAGAGCCGTAAATTCGGGACTGTCCCGCTGAAATCTGGATAGCTGGAAGGTGTGATGATGACTTCCATGGAACAGAGCACCCAGGGACGCTTTGAGCACTCGCGTAACCCAGGAAATCCTACAACACCTAAGAAAATAGTTAAGAACCGTTTTTGATACCAACAGGTAAATACAGATTTATTATGGGTCAAGAAACAAAGACATAGGGGTACATTTATCAAGCTGCAGGGTTAAAGTAGTAGAGAACCAATCAGATTCTAGTTATCATTTATTTAGCGCATTCTACAAAATGACAGCTAGAATCTGATTGGTTGCTATAGGCAACATCTCCACTTTTTCAAACCCGCAGATTAGTAAATATACCCCTAAGACTCACTTTGCACGCCATTACTGCATACTCTGTTCAACAAATGTACTTTTCTGCCCCCTCCTGCATCTTCAAAATGGCTGACTCTCCTGAAATACACTCCCTTCCCCATTCCATTAGCAGAGACTGCTGCAGGCGCTGACCACATGCCGCTGTCTCTGTAATTTCTACAGACACGTAGCTGGGATATGGTGAGGGGGTACATAGGTCATTTTAACACCTTTAATGGACATGTTATTAGATGTCTACAGACTTCCAGGACCACCAGAACTCCCAGCATGCTTAGAGAGAGGATGCGGCCAATGCCAGAAACATGGCAGTAAACTCCAATTCGAAGCAATGTGAAAGGAACTCAGCCTTTATTTTGTTGAAATCAGACTGCCGAAAGCAGTGAACCAATAAATGTCAGGCGGGCAGAGTCAGTTATGTAAGACTGATGATGATGAAGAGATTATAAGCTGTGAATAGGAAAAGATATAAATAATGCTGTGAATGATGTCTGGTCACAGGAGCTGTGATTAACATTGCGGCCGGAGAGAGAGAGAGCCGACAGATTCCTTACACGACCTTTCAGCCACATTAACATGAGAGAACGGAGCAGTGAAAGTGTATTACTGGCATCAATATGAGTTGTGTATTACCAGGACCCACGGTGTAAGGTGAATGAAAACAGTGCTAAATGGTCAGGTATACATATAAAAATACTGAAATGTTCAAAATCATAAAAAAAAAACACAAAAGCAGGTAAACCTATGTATTTTATTCTAACATAAAAAAATGTAAATTAAGAATATACAACATTCACAGCAGTTGGGTACAATATAATAATAATACACCACAAAAGGCTGGTTTTCTCTCTAGATAGGTGATACTCTATGTAAGGTATTGTATTCCCCATGTCTCCTGGCCTTTGATAGGGAAGATAATGGTCGCTCTGTCCCTCACACCATAATAACTAGCATTATACCAAATTAGAGATGTTCACTGACCCCGTGTTTTGGTTTTGGTTTTGGATCTGGATTAAGTTCGTGTTTTGGTTTTGGCAAAACCGCCCTAGCGTGTTTTGGTTTTAGTTTTGGATCTGTATTTTTTAGAAAAATAGCTAAAAATATGCTAAAATCATATAATGTTGCTCTTCTTTTGTTCCTACATTATTATAACCTCAATAACACACATTTCCAGTAAGTTCCAGTCAATTCTGACCACATCACAGGTCACAAAGACTACAGCGACCTGGCTGGATGCTAAGTGACAGAGCAACGACACAAACACACGGCAGTTTATAGCACATCTAGGAAACATTTCCGCACAGCAGTGGCAGAAAAGAAAAGTGGTGCAAGATGGAATTGTCCTTGGGCCCTCCCACACACCCTTATGTAAGATATTAAAAAGGACATGTGCATTTTAACAAAGCAAACACTTCAGCGACAAGGAATGCCACTTTTGTGGCTGAAGTGCTTAGTTTGTTTCGACCCCAACAAAACAAGCTACCAATAGCTTAGCTGCCTTAAGCCCAACAGTGCTGTCAGTGAACTCTATATTATTAAACCATGTCTGCTCATGCTGCATCTTTAATCTTCTTCTCCTCTCTGGATACTTCCCTCTCATCCCTGAAGAACTGCCAAACTTATGTAGACACAGGAATGGATATTACAACTGATGTGGCATTAGATCTGCTTCAGACATACTGTGACATGGAACATGTAACCCCGCTGATACACAAATGTAGGATACCACGTTGTATGTGCAACAGGATGAGGAGGGTATTTGTGTAGCTGACGACGGCGCTAATGAGGATGTTGATGAGGAGGATGATGTTGTTTGTGTAAGTCCTGCACCAGTGGAAGCAAGGTTCTTTACTTCTGTATAAATTAGTGACAGAGCAGTGGCACAAATACATGGCACAGACATCACTGAAGTGAAGTTGGAGTGTGAAATATGAGTCCTATAAACATATGAAATAAGACTCAATCTCTGCCAAGTCTGAGCTTGTGCAATTTTTTTTTTCTCTCATTTCAATTATCTTGCTATGCAAATTGAAATCTCATTTTGCACTGGTCCACAAAACTACACACAGCTTTGGATAACAGTGGTCATCTTCCTCAATGGTGACAAATGACAATGTTTTTTATCATCCTCATCATCATCCTCATCATAGATATCTACATCAATATCATTTTAATTTGAAAAAAGAAGATACACCAAGTAGGTAACCGTAAGGCAGCATGTGTGACACATTGGAGAGGCTCAGCAGTAATACTTTGGAGAGGGTCAGCAGCAATACATTGGAAAGGGTCAGCAGCAATACATAGGAGAGTGTCAGCAGCAACACATTAAAGTGAAACATCAGAAATACACTGGAGAGCAACAGCAGCAGTTCATTGGAGAGGGTCAGCAGAAACACATTGGAGACGGACAGCAGCACTACAGACAGTCAGCAACAACACATTAGAGAGGGGCAGCAATACATTGGAGACGTTCAGCAGTAGAACATCGAAGAGGGACAGCAACAACACATTGGAGAGTGTCAACAGCAATACATTGGAGAGCGTCAGCAGCAATACATTGGAGAGCGTCAGCAGCAATACATTGGAGAGCGTCAGCAGCAAAACATTGGAGAGGGACAGCAGCAACACATTGGAGAGGAACATTAGGAATACTTTGGAGAGGGACAGCAGCAACACATTGGAGAGTGTCAGCAGAAATACATTGGAGAGAAACATCAGAAATACACTGGAGAGGAACAGCGGCAAGACATTGGACAGGGACAGCAGCAACATATTGGAGAATGTCAGCAGCAATACATTGGAGAGGGTCAGCAGCAACACTTTGGGGAGCGTCAGCAGTAATACATTGGAGAGGAACATTGGGAATACTTTGGAGAGGGTCGGCAGCAGCACATTGGAGAGGATCAGCAACAATACATTAGAGACGGTCAGCAGCAATACATTGGAGAGGGACAGCAGCAATACATTGGAGAGGGACAGAAGCAATACATTGGAGACAGTCAGCAGCAACACATTGGAGAGGGGCAGCAACAATACATTGGAGACGGTCAGCAGCAATACATTTGAGAGGGTCAGCAGAATTACATTGAAGAGGGTCACCAGCAACACATTGGAGAGTTTCACCAGCAATACACTGGAGAGAATCAGCAGCAACACATTGGAGAGGGTCAGCAGCAATATATTAGAGAGGGTCAGCAGCAATACACTGGAGAGGGTCAGCAGCAATACATTGGAGAGGGTCAGCAGCAATACATTTGGAAGATTGAAACGTAATAAAGCATCCATCATAGACTGATGCTACAGAAACAGCCAGAGGTCATTGGATGTACAGTGGTAGAATGCATAGTTAGACACTTATATAATTAAATATATGAAGGTGGCCTGAACTTATATTATAAAAATTCAAACACTAGTTCTACATTTGGCAGAGCATTCATCAGGAGTCAAGAGCTGAGCTTGCAAACATCTTGTTTTACTTAGTATTTTTTTCTGCTACGAGATCTGGCTGACTAGTAACATGTGCTGTAATGCTGTCCTTGTGAATCAAACAAGGGGACTCGTGTATATTTGTCAGTTACTGTGCATATCTACATTCAGTTAGCATGTATATCTACATACTAATGTCCAGTTTGAGATTGAAGAGTCAATCTTGATTTGTCCTTTTGACTAAGCTCAAGTGTAATATCTGACCTAATACGGTTGTTTTGGGACCACCTGAATGGGCGGATCTCCTTGGTCTGATGATGTTTGCAGCCCAAGTTGCCTGTATCTCCAGGAGACATGGCCCGGAAATGACCTGAAATTGCACTGGTGGTGTGTTTTGTAGTGTAGTATGTGGTTTATGTAGGGTGTGGTGCGCCCATATAAGAAGACTTCAAAGACTAGGCATACAATAAATTTGCAATGTAACAAGGAATCCATCATAGACACCTATGCTACAGAAACAGGCAGTGTTCATTGGATTTACAGTGGTACAATTAATACGTTAGACATTGATAAAACTAGACAACGATGGCCCGCATCTTCATCTGTTTGCAAGTATATAAATATGTCATGTATAATATATGTCATGTATATCATTATGGAATGTATATAAATATGGAATGTATAAATAATATATATATATATATGTTATACTAATGAATTGTAAAATATATGTAAACCAGACAGTTCAGATTGGGCAATAGTTGGTCTTCCCACACAAGTAAGTATGTATTAAACTCACATTGATGCAGATTTGATTGACAAACATCTGTCTTAACAAGACATAGCCTCTGGGAAATTTTGTCAGTCATTTTGGGGTGGAGAAACTGCAAATTACAGCCCCAGGCTACTCACCAGATCCCTAGACATGCAGAAAACAGTTAGACATTGCAATGAGTTACAAAAAGATAAAAAGTATGTAAAAGTCAGATGTAAAAATCAGCCCAAAAGGAAGCATCTTAGGACTATGAGAAAAGACTGAGCTTGACACTGGCCATGAGATGTCAGCAGGACTTGTATGAAGACAGATAAGTTTAAGGTTTATAATGCTTTAATATGATATTTAAGTGAAACAAGTGAGACATCATGATCAAATTGAATTATAGCTCTGACTGGAGCTGTAATATTGCTAATTGAGAGGCAATATTGTGCAATCTTAAAGAAAAATGTATTCCTTATCTACTTATCTGCTTACCTTATGCCACAAGTAAAGACAATAATAAACCCACGAGTTTATGCAATAATTGCCTTGTGTTCCTTGTTTCATTTCAAAACCACTGGGGGGACCTTTGCCTCTTTTTTTATACCACTTAGACTGTAGAATCCTTCCTTACAATATTTCTGGGGTGTCAACCATTGGCCCGTTACAGTGGCATCAGTAGACATTTAAAAGACGATGAGAGACCAAGGGCACAATAATAAATTGTGCAAGATGGCATTGTCCTTTGCGCCACAAACCCATATGCTAATAAGGACATGCACAGAGGTTAACAAACTAAGTACTTTAGCGACAGGCACTGCCCCTTTAGTGGTTTAAGTGCCTAATTTGTTTGAGCCCGCACAAAAGCCAACAGTTTGGTTGTTAGGAATGATAACAAATGATTCATGGGCATCTGACAAACACTGGTCATCTTCCTGGTGACAAATCATCACCCTCATCATCATCCCCATTAAAGATGTCTACAGAAGTCACATTTTCCTTTGAAAATAGAAGATACACCAAATAGGTACCAGTTAGACAGCAAGTGTGACACATTGTAGATTGTCAGCAGCAATACATTGGAGAAGATCAGGACCAAATACATTAGAGAGGGTCAGCAGCAATAAATTGTAGAAGGTCAGCAGTGGCAGTATCAGAACTAATTATACCGCTTTCATACTGCCGCCCCGGCAATATCCCGGGTTTTTCAAGCCGGGTTTTTGCCGGGGATCGGAGCGTCCCAGCTCAGAAACACCATTCATACTGCACCTCGGACCCGGGAATTTCCCGGGTTGACCCCATTCATACTGCACAAGTCTGTGCCCTGGCAATTTGTGGCAGTCATCACCAGAGCAGTTTTCATTGGCTGAAAAATGGTGATGTCATTGAAAGGTGACTGGTTTTTTGACGCATAAAGATGATGCAAAAGTGGGTGGTGATTGTTTACCATATTACTTTTCATCATGGCCGACGACTCACTCTTGTGAGCCAATCAGCTTGTTTTCTGTGCAACCCAGGTTGAAAACCCCTGGTTGCACCATTCATAGTGCAGGCAACCCGGGTCCGACCCGGGAATTACCCCTCGATAAATCCCGGGTTGAAGACCCGGGTTTTTAGACCCGGGTTTTTGACTTGTACCATTCATACTGCACCAAGACCCGGGTCGTTTGAGCTCGCCCCGGCAAAAACCCAGGATTTTGGTGCAGTAGGAATGGGGTATTAGTGCACAATGTAAAATGGTGCAAGATGGCATTATCCATGGGGCCCCCCACACGTTTGATACATACATGAGAATTTTAACCAGGGTGATATTCCCATCCAGATTCATTTAAAAACATAGGGCTAGATTTACTATGCTGCGGGTTTGAAAAAGTGGGGATGTTGCCTATAGCAACCAATCAGATTCTAGCTGTCATTTTGCAGAAGGTACTAAATAAATGAAAGCTAGAACCTGATTGGTTGCTATAGGCAACATCCCCTCTTTTTCAAACCCGCAGCTTAGTAAATCTAGCCCATAGACTTTTATAATCTATTTATTTTTCCGGTTTTGGCATGTGTATGGGTCTTGTAAGTGGCATTTTACCATTTTTCCTGACTCTTTGTGGTATGTAAAAGAATCTTTATGCAAAGCTCAGAGATTAAGCAGGAATTTACACAACTATTAGAGATTTACTTTTTGCTTAATGAATCGCAGGGTAAGAGTAATAAAACACTCAGGGAAGTCCATAAAGGCGGCAATGAGGCGACAAATTATAAACCTGTCCCCACATTTTAAATTTGCCTACCGCTCCAAAGCAACATGGTTTTGCCAAGCTGGAAAACTACTCATTTTTTTTCTCTTTACTTTCCTTAATGAATCAGGTCCTAAATTATTAACAGGTGAAATTAACTGAATAGGTTTTTTTTCTCTGCGTTTTGGGACTTGATATTCCAAATTTGTATTAGACGTATCCTGCAGTGCATTGTGTCTGTTCAAGCAGAGCAGACCTAGACCTGTATTCATCAACAGACGTATCTTCACATCCGCTCCTTGTTGAATATAAGCGTGCGTATACCCGATATACATTTTTTAAAAAAATTGCACATTACATTCGTTTTGCGTTTCTTCATGAATGAGACTCATAATGTTAGTCAGATTCATTGAGCTAGGTGGGCAAAATTTAAACTTTCCTCAACTTCAGTTCAGTGGACTAAAGGGTAATTGGGAGGGAGCAAAAGCCCAGATGGGTAGGTGGGCCACAAATTTTATTCCTAAAAACTTATCATTATATAGGATATAGTTAGACACTTATATAAAAAACAACATTAACCTTCAATTAGTATAATTAAGGGCCTTTCCCCCAATTTCTGTTTAGATTTGGTATGGTATGGGCTCTATAAATCAATTTGATCCAATTAGCAAGGAGACTGAGATGATTATAGTAAACCCTTCGAACACCTTTATAAAGGGCTTTTACTCTTTCATTAAGGGTCTTTAAATTAAATCCTTGAAAGTTTATAAATAAGGAGCAGTACACTAAAGAGAATGACATACTCACAAACTGCTATCACAGAGTAAAACTAGATACAGTAAGAGCCAACGGAGAAAAACAGCGAGATTTACACAATTTTCCAAATTTTTTCCTCTCTTTGTTTCAAAGTCATTCAATAAGCCTTTGCATTTCGCTTCAAAGATCTATCAGGGTAGAGATTCACGAGGTACTGCTTCAAGCTTCTGTAATGCTATGGCTAAAAGGGAGACCTGATTTGTATTTCACATTATTCTTTCAAAGAATCATGGTGATGTCTTTCATTTCAAATCTCTTTCACAGAGTTATGTGCCCTAAGTCCTGGAAAACAGCAGATTAAATATCTTCCCAGAGGCACTTTTCTGTTCTCCTGGATTCTGCAAGAAGTCTTTATTTGACTTTATATTGGTGCAATCTACATCTCGCCATCTCTGTTAGGTGCAGCTTTCTGAGCTCTAGAGACCCTATCTGTTTAATGTTGGTCATGAGGGAGATCTGGGGCGAGCTCTGTGGGAACCATATTAGGAAGTTGTCACATTTGTATTAGCTAAAGTTGCCACTGACTGGTATTGACAGAACTAGACTGAGAGGCTAAGGCACCTACGGTATTCAACAGGGACCCCCGCAAGGAGGTATGGGCTTGGCTGCGTAAGGTGCGCAGGTCGCGGTTCTCCCAGCTAGTCACCAGTGTAATGGAGTATACACAAGAATAGTAGAATACCCAACTACAAGCAGGCAATGGTGAGGTACAAAGGAAAAGTACAGGAGAATGGTCAGTGGTAGCCAAAGTCAGGAGCCTAGTGAACAATGCAGTACCGAATCACAAGAGCAAAGGAATGGTCACAAAACAAGTCAGAGGTCAGAATCAAAACAGTAAATCACAGGAACAGGGAACAGGACACAGGAACGCTGGAGATTGGTGAACCAATACTCTGGCAAGGCAGTGGTCAAGGAGGGATCCTTAAATAAGAGGAAGTGAGCCCTGATTGGAGGAGGGTAAATTGGCGGTCAAAGCACAGTGGAGTGTCCCCGTTGCCTACGCGAGCAGAAAGTAGGGCAGGCGCCCGTTCCCTGGCACCTAGGAGAAGTGTGGGGACGGCGCGTGACAGAAGAGTTCCTATTGGGTATGGTCAATAGAGTCTGAAACAATTTTAACTTAAAGATTATTACTTCAGGTCCTATTGTCCATAACTTCTTACATCTCCTTCAGTAGTTCAACTTCCTGTTGGCATTGGATCACCCCTTCCATTTTTGTATCCATGCAGTTTGCTCTGGTTCCTACCTTGGCAACGTCAACTCCTAAACCTGCCACTTTTTTGTTTGGAAAGTTTGTTTGACAGACTTCATCTGAATTAGTATGCAAACCTATGTTACTCTTTGTGGAAGGTCCTGAAGCCTCCTCCTCAGATTCAGACTCCTTCCTAACTTATGAAGAGTCCATGGATTGTTTTCTTTGAGTAAGTTCAGGATAATCTGTTGACGGATGGTTCTAATAGGGATCTGGGTGGTCGCTAGAAACTGCAGTCCTTAACCCAACGACTGGCTAATGTATGCCAACAGGAGAGAGATATGTGATTCATTGGTAGATCTCAATTGAGCTTAACCCACCATACATATCACGATAAAAGAAAATTTGTAGAGGATATAGCACCTCGAACCACTTGAAGCACCACAGTTTAGTGGATTTTGGTATTATATTGATCAGCTTGGCTCAAATGGCTGCGGTACTAGACCTGGGCTGTGGCCGGTGTGGCTTTGTAGGCCCAAACTTTGCTGAGATCCACTAAGGGGTCCCAGTAATCTCTCTTGGGGCCGTCAGATTAGGAGGTGTTTCCCAACAGTATAGAGTCAATCGTGAGGTTTTTTTTGGTATCAATTTAATTGTTAATCTAGCCGTGTGGAGCTCAGCTAAAAAGCGCCTGGCCACACCTTTCCCAAAGTAATATAATTTGTTTAATATAATGTGTGAGTAAACGAGGCTTTAAAAAAGTTTTATACTTAACATTCTGCAGCAGTTCCAGGATTCCGTTACTATGTTCGTAAGGATATCCTGACTTCCTGTTCTGCGGTACCTTCATGTTTTTACTGAACAAACTTTAGGACGTTTGGCATCAACCTGCAGCTGGTGTCAGGTTGCTATGTCTATTTTTTTAGCCATGGAGATTACTACCAAAGTGGAAGGTAAGTAAAACTTGTTTAGAGCTCCCCTTCACTTTTAAATTAGAAAAAACAACTTTTATGTGGGGATAGTCGGGTCCGGCTTGTAAAGGTAAGGTGAACCCTAACCCTTACCCTAACTCCTAACCCTAATATCCTTAACCCTAACTCCAAAAATAGTACTTACAGGAATGACACTTAGGTTCGTCCATCGCTGCTTTAAGAGGAGCCACAGTTTCACATTACGTCATTTTCCACAGTCGGCAAGAGACCGGGTCGTCACATGAAGTCATCTGGATCTTGGTAAGTAGTCTTTTTTTCAGGTTGGTTTCTTCATGTTGCCTTAGTCCGTGTCAGGATGGTCAGTACAATTAAACTGACTACCACCGGCTTACGTATATGCAGGCAAAGGGCTCTTTCATGACTTTTTGCTATTTAAGAAAGGGTTAACCACATTAATGGGGCTTACTGATGTCCCCATAGGGACAGCAGCACTAGTTCATTTATTAAGCTGCAATAAGCTTTTCTATGTCTTACAATGCGATCCAGCCGAAGCCTCTCCTGTGAAAGCGCTATGCAGATGCGCTGGGCTGCCGGTGAAGAGCAAAAAATCTACGTGGATGAGGGGGTCTTTGCCAGTGTTTCCAGAGCAGCCCTCCCACATGGTAAATTACAGTGCTGTTCCATATACATTACAGCCATTTGCAGCGATGGATATTGACTGTCGCCTCACGGTATTAATAAATAACCCCCAAATGTCTAAAAATGTGTTTACATACTTTATATTTAGTGCACGAGTATAAATACCCTATTCTTCCTTATCTGCTAGTTCCGCAAGTCAGCCAAGCAGCATACCTTGTTTATAATTCCTGCTATTATGTATGCACATTCAGTACACAATTACAATAACAGTAGAATTTTCTGTTTGCTACACCTTTACTGACAAATGTTATTATAGCTGAGGGATATCTAAGCATGAGGGAAATTAAAAGCTGAGGTGCTGGGTGCCTGGCACTATGGTTTGGGGTCTTTTTGTTTCTAGGGTTCTAAATTCCGACACCTGATTGTGGCTTATAGGGGGCTTTTTGGTTAGATCCTGGTGGGATAGGTGACTGCTGATTTGGCTCCCAACGCCAGATGGTATGGTGATAGCTGTCTGCCGATAAAAAAAATGAGGAGTCAGCGCCCTGTGCACCACCCTCTAGGACCGGTTTGTTTGGTTGCTTTCGTCAGCCCAGAAGGGACGCGGGTTCTCAAATATGCTAAAGGTGCGCTCCGGGTGAAAATTGTTCCACGTTTATTTCTATCGAGAGGGTAAATGACCATCACTGGGATATGTTGTGACTGCTCCTAGCAAAGCTGCTTATCAATTTATCCTCCACCAGGAATTTCGTATTTTCAATAAACTCCTTTATTTGCCAAGCTCTGGTTCTGTGTCTGTTATTTTTTACTAAGTTTGTAACATTTAATGTCAATGGGACTTATGCT
This sequence comes from Mixophyes fleayi, assembly GCF_038048845.1. Classification (NCBI taxonomy): domain Eukaryota; kingdom Metazoa; phylum Chordata; class Amphibia; order Anura; family Limnodynastidae; genus Mixophyes; species Mixophyes fleayi. The sequence continues at coordinate 21,186,960 of NC_134404.1, read as the reverse complement.
TATGTGAGAAGTATATCCAAAAAGTTACTACAAAATGAATAAACAAATTAGCAATTTTAAAAAAAGAGGCAGCTTGGCACTTTGCGCAAGTGAAGCCCTGCCTCTCATGTCAGTGCCTAGCGAAGCCCTGCCACTCATGTCAGTGCCTAGCGAAGCCCTGCCTCTCATCTCAGTGCCTAGCGAAGCCCTGCCTCTGTCAGTGCCTAGTAAAGCCCTCCCTCTCATGCCAGTGCCTAGCAAAGCCCTCCCTCTCATGTAGTGCCTAGCAAAGCCCTGCCTCTCATGTCAGAGCCAATCGAAGCTCTCCCTCTCATGTCAGTGCCTAGCGAAGCCCTGCTTCTCATGTCAGTGCCTAGCAAAGCCCTGCTTCTCACGTCAGTGCCTAGGGAAGCCCTGCCTCACATGTCAGTGCCTACCGAAGCCCTGCCTCTCATGTCAGTTACTAGTGAAGCCCTGCCTCTCATGTCAGTGCCTAGTGAAGCCCTGCTTCTCATGTAGTGCCTAGTAAAGTGCTGCCTCTCATAAAAGTGCCTAGCGAAGCCCTGCTTCTCATGTCAGTGCCTAGCAAAGCCCTGCCTCTCATCTCAGTGCCAGAAAAGCCCTGCCTCTCATGTTAGTGCCTAGCAAAGCCCTGCCTCTCATGACAGTGCCTAGCAAAGCTCTCCCTCTCAAAAAAGTGCCTAGCGAAGCCCTGCTTCTCATGTCAGTGCCTAGCAAAGCCCTGCCTCTCATGTCAGTGCCTAGCAAAGCCCTGCCTCTCATGTTAGTGCCTAGCAAAGCCCTGCCTCTCATGTCAGTGCCTAGCAAAGCTCTCCCTCTCAAAAAAGTGCCTAGCGAAGCCCTGCTTCTTATGTCAGTGCCTAGCAAAGCCCTGCCTTTCATGTCAGTGCCTAGGGAAGCCCTGCCTCTCATGTCAGTGCCTAGAGAAGCCCTGCCTCTCATGTCAGTGCCTACCGAAGCCCTGCCTCTCATGTCAGTGCCTAATGAAGCCCTGCCTCTCATGTCAGTGCCTAGCGAAGCCCTGCTTCTCATTTAGTGCCTAGCAAAGCGCTGCCTCTCATAAAAGTGCCTACCGAAGCTCTGCGTCTCATGTCAGTGCCTAGCAAAGCTCTGCCTCTCATCTCAGTGCCATCGAAGCCCTGCCTCTCATGACAGTGCCTAGCGAAGCCCTCCCTCTCATGTAGTGCCTAGCAAAGCCCTGCCTCTCATGTCAGTGCCTAGCACAGCCCTCCCTCTCATGCCAGTGCCTAGCAAAGCCCTCCCTCTCATGTAAGTGCCTAGCGAAGCCCTGCTTCTCATGTCAGTGCCTAGCGAAGCCCTGCTTCTCATATAGTGCCTAACAAAGTGCTGCCTCTCATGTCAGTGCCTAGCAAAGCTCTCCTTCTCATAAAAGTGCCTAGCGAAGACCTGCCTCTCATGTAGTGCCTAGCGAAGCCCTGCCTCTCATAAAAGTGCCTAGCGAAGCCCTGCCTCTCATAAAAGTGCCTAGCGAAGCCCTCCCTCTCATGTCAGTTCCTAGCGAAGCCCTGCTTCTGGAACCAGTGCCTAGCAACGCTCCACCTTTGGTCCTAGTGCCTAACAATACCCTACCTCTAGTGTCCATGCCTAGAAATTCCACTTTAGTGGTATCATTTATTTTCTGCATTAAATGTTTGAAGCATGCTGCATTAATAAATTACAATTTTAACATAAAAATTAGAAATAATTTATATAATGTTGACCTTGAAATCATTTGGTAACGATAGAAACAACAGGTTGAATACATTACTTTTAAAGAAAATGTATAACTGTCAAAAGGGTAATACAGAAGGACATAATTATATTTTTATTTCATGAGGCACTGAAGTAATTGCACATTTTCACTAGTCATGCAAAGGGCAACTAGTTGCCCAAAAGATGGCACATGGCGCCCCCTAGTGGTGGCAATATTCTTTTAATTATTGCTCACCCTACAGCTAGAACATCTTTCCTCCACCGTGACTGTCTCTTCCCAACTATCTTGGCCTTTTGACAGAATGTATATACAACTGTACAAACATGTAAGGCATGGGTGCTCATATATCAGTTTGGTGGACAATAGGATTCACCTGGTATCCACCATACCAATGGTGGTGGTTATCTAACATTTTATTTTAGCACAATGGGTACATCTGTGAAAACTGGTACACAGGAAAAAGGTGCTGATATTGATCAGAATACTCCAGATTCTGGCATCTTTCTAGTACAATTTAAAAGCTGAGAGCAAACATCTCATTGGACATTCCACGGATAACACCAAATTGTTCCCTGTGTGGCTATAGAGGGTGGAAGATCAATATGGGTCCATGGTTTCACTGGAACTGGAAAAGGACCAACCAAAGCTTATTGAGGAACTTTTATTTTGGGTACTGTGACGGCACTGACTTACTCGACCATCCCGCTCCAACGCGCTTTTTGGAGTTTAGTTGTTTTTCAGCCACGAGCCATCACTGACTATTTAAATTACCATCACTGGTGTGCCCAGTTGTAGGAGGGTAATCGCTGCCACCACCAGACTCTTTTAATCGCACCTGGAACCGCTCATATTTCTCCTACTGATTTGTAGCTGCTAGTGCGCCTCTTTTCTGGTTATTTTTACTTTCAGGGTCTAGCACTTCCTTTCAGCCAAATTTTGTTGTGCTTCTTGGACCATCCAGAGTGAGTAAGAGTACCTTTGGTGCTGTCAGACCTCGGGACCGGAGGAGAGGCAGCCTAACAGCACTGGGTCCGCCCGGGCTGTTTAAAGGGCATCACTAGACCACCATGTGAGGGAGCATCTGGGACTGTAGCTGAACGGTCCCCAGACTACGGGGTCCCTCTTGAGCTGCTGAGTCGTGAGCCCAAGTGAGAAGCAGAGGATGAAGATCATGGCGGCAAATGCTTTCCCTGGATGAGTTTGGTGGTGTTGATAACTGTAGCTCCCACTAAATTACATGTGCTGTAACAGCCGTAAACAGGTGGAGCAGACCATGTACCGACAAACGGTGCTCTCTAGAGCAATGCTTTGCTTCTGCTTGTTCACACCCTATTCACACATGAATAACAAAGGTCAGGAATTGGGAGAGGGAATATAACCACGCAGGTTGTAACAGATAAGGAAAACTTGAGCCCGGCAAGAGATAATATTATGGTTTTTTTTATTATAGTTTACGAGTCAATCAGCAAGGGGTTTGGGGATGGCCTGAGCTGGGGAGGGTTTATAAGAATAGGATAAGGTTAGTTTCACTCTTCCAAAGGGAAACCTTCCCGCCGGCCCGGGCCCTGGTTTCATTGTTGATTTCAATGTTATTTGCTCTGCATTTTTCTTCTTGTAGGGTCTTGGTAGCCAATAAGCAGCTATAATGACACATTCGGTGTTGGTTGGGCGCTCTCTTAATAGGGAGGTTCATTTAGTACAAATCACCCTGGGGAAGTTATGGAACACTGGATTTCCAGGCGGGCCAAGCTATTGAGCCAAAACAGGGTAGAGACAAGCTCCACTGGCTAGGGGTATCCGAATACATTTGGGTTGCCATCATTCTGGCTTTTGGAGTGGCTGATAGCCGATTGTTTGTGCTTTTTAGTTGCCACCACTTTAATTTAAACCACCTGGCGACTTAACATATTGCCCAAGTAATCATACTGCTCCATCTGTAAATATCATGATATAAGCATAGACAAACGTAACACTTCCAGGATTGAATACTCTTTAATGTAAAAACAACATTTCCGCTCCATTGAATCTCTCTCTTGCCTGGTCCTCCGTAAATGTAAGGGTTACCCAGCAATAAAACACTTCACGATTCTCGTTATCATCCACCTGACAATCTTAAGAGACTTACAAGTGTGATTGAAAACGGGTATTCTATATATTATAATATACTAATGGCATGTTAGACTAATGGTAGGCCACACTGGCTGCAATTGGCTGGCCACACCTCACGGAGCTCAGGGAAACGGATTGGGCAGTAGGGCTCGGGCAGAAATGTTTTACAACTATATAAGTGTGCAGTGGCTTAGGGATAGAGGTAAAAATTCATAAATTCTCTCTATAGCTCACCTAAAATGCTGCGCCTCCTTTCATCCTTCCCATCTACACTCTGGAAAGAGCAGTGACACAGCAAAGCAAATGACAGACGCCAGTGAACAGAATAAATTATACCTACAGTACGCATCAATAATGTAGCAGTGCAAAGCATAGGAAATCATGTATATACTATTACATATAAGCATATAGTGCGTCGTCTTGTCTAGAAAGGGGTCCCACATGACGTATAGAATATTAGTGATTTTTCTCTGCTATTGATAAACTCAGAAATTAATTCCAGTTAATAAGGGGTTACCCACGGCTCAGGAGCTTGTACAGGCTAAAAGACACACACGTGATTTGCATTGTTAAATTGCATTTCCTCTCCCCCCCCATATCAAACAAAGAAGATGATTGATTTTATAATTCCCCCCTCCCAGTTCATAGCATCGTCTCTCGCGCCTTTCACAGCCTGGGTGGGTGTGGTTAATGCTGACATTCTGCAAAGGATGAAATTAAATAGCAGCTTCTCTGCCGACTCTTCCACCCACCCTCCCTCCGTACCCCTGCTCTCTTCTTCTTCTTGGATGTGAACACTAGACCTATATCGATGTTATGTCTTCACATTTTTTCTTGAGTGACACCCAAGGCCCAGTACAACAAAGAGGCCGTGCACTGCAAAGAGATCTATTCTCCCCGGAAGCTGTTTGCATTGCTAAAAACATTTAAATCTTTTGAGCAGAGATGGCTGCAACATATTTTCCCCTGTTTTAATCATAACTTACACCTTGATGTTACTGTCATAGAGGTTTCTGCTGTACAATAATAATACACTGATCAACCACAACATTAAAACCACCTGCCTAATATTGTGTAGGTCCACTTCGTGCCACCAAAACAGCTCTGAGCCGCCTAGGCATGGACTAAATAAGACCCTTAAGGTGTTCTGTGGTATCTAGCGCCAAGACGTTAGCAGCAGATCCTTTAAGTCCTGTAAGTTGCGAGGTGGGGCCTCCATGGCTCAGACTTGTTTTCCAGCACATCCCACAGATGTTAGTTCAGATTGAGATCTGGGGAATTTGGAGGCCAAATCAACACCTTGAATTCTTTGTCATGTTCCTCAAACCAGTCCTGAACAATTTTTGCAGTGTGGCAGGGTGCATTATCCTGCTGAAAGAGGCCACTGCCATCAGGGAATACCGTGGCCATGAAGGGTTGTACTTGGTCTGCAGCAATGTTTAGGTAGGTGGTACCTGTCAAAGTAACATCCAGATGAATGCCAGTACCCAAGGATTCCCAGCAGAACATTGACCAGAGCATCACGCTGCCTCTGCCGGCTTGTCTTCTTCCCATAGTGCATACTGGGGCCAGCTCTTCCCCAGGCAAATGTCGCACATGCACCCAGCTATGCACATGATGTAAAAAAAAATCTGTTATATCAGACCAGGCCACCTTCTTCCATTGCTCCATGGTCCAGTTCTGCTGGTCACATGCCCATAGTTGGCACTGGTCACATGCCCATAGTTGGCACTTTCAGCGGTGGGCAAGGGTCAGTATGGGCACTCTGACTGTTCTGCGACTATGCTGCACCATACACAGCAAACTGTGATGCACAGTGTGTTCTGACATCTATCTATCATAGCCAGCATTAACTTTTTCAGCAATTTGTACTACAGTAGCTCTTTTGTGGGTTTGGACCAGACGGGCCAGCCTTCGGTGTCCACAGGCATCAATGAGCCTTGGGCGCCCATGACCCTGTTGCCGGCTCACCGATTGTCCTTCCTTGGGCCACTTTTGGTAGATACCAACCATTGTATACTGGGAACACCCCACAAGACCTGCCGTTTTGGAGATTCTCTGACCCAGTCATCTAGCCATCACAATTTGGCCCCTGTCAAAGTCGCTCAGATCCTTACACTTGCCCATTTGAGCTGCATCCAACACATCAACTTCAAGAACTGACTCATCACTTGCTGCCTAACATATCCCAACCCTTGACAGGTGCCATTGTAACGAGATAATCAAAGTTATTCAGTTCACTTATAGGTTATAATGTTGTGGCTGATCGGTGAATATGATGAATGTTTTCACTTTCTACTATGTAAATTAAACATTGCATTCATCTGTCTTAAATAGTTGTTTTTTGCATATTGTAATATAGATATGGAGGCATAATGTGTAATAAATGTTGCCTTGAAATCGGGACAATTGGGAGGTATGTGGGCGAGTCCTGTTAGAGCTAGGGGTGGGTGAGATCTCCAATGCCAATGGGCGGCGGGGCAGAAGGACACTTCCAATGGTTACGGCTGGGGCTGGATAGCTCTTTGACACCATCTTCAAAATTCTAATCCATATTTAATAAAAACTGTGAACTTTTTTCACCACAAAAAAATATCTTTTTATTTGTTTTTCCTTCTGTTATTTCTGCGAGGGGGAGGACATCACCCTGTAAGCGGTTTAAGACTACATGCGCTGCTCCTCGCCCCATTCCTACCCCTACATTGACAAGAAGTCCAACGTCCATCACGAAACATCTGTATACAAGAAATTAATAATGTTAAGGATCATTGATTGATTATGCTGGCAGGAGTACATAAGAAGTAACAGTGGTCAAATAAAGAAACAACGCATTACCTGCTTCCCCTAAACTACTACTGCCCTATCCTGCGTCATCATACTGACTTTGTGATAGAGAAAATAATGGCTATACATTGATATTTTAGGCACATATTTAATGTTTTCCAGTAAATCGTCATAGAGTTACTAGAAAATATCAAGACATAAACGGTATATAGTAAAATACCGGAATTCTGTATCAGCGGATAATGATTTTATCTGAAATGTGCAAACAAAACAAAATTATTGCCCTCAAATAATCAATCACAGATCCCTGATCTGGTGCCATTACTTGGTGCACTTTTCATATTAGTTCTGGATGATTAATAACCCCTCTCAATTCTTTCCTCACGTCATATCCTTGTTCCCAGTCAATGTTAAAGGTCCATTTATCATGTGTCCTGGTGGAAAATCTTGGCATACAAGGCAGGTCCTAGTGAAAGGCGAACAGCAATGGTATTCATTAATAAGAGCTTCATCGGAGTCATTATACAGTACACCGTAGCAGTATACACATATAAGATCACAGATTCATTGTTAGAATGAAATGTGCACCAATACAGTGTTTGCACCTATACAATATCAAAGCGGTTTACTGAACACAATCTCAGTATTTAAAAATGATATATTTTTATGCTGTAGAGTGTCTGAGACAATGCTAGCTGGTAATGATGGCATTTGTTTACTTCTGGATGGACACTATATCCTCCAGGACCGAGAGTCACCTCCGAGATTCAGGTATCGGGGGAGCGGACAGGGGTTACCACCAGGGCCATCTAAACCTCACTATTGGCCCCCGGGCAAAGCAGTGCACCGGGGCCACTATATATATATATAGGGGCTGTTCAACTTCTTTAGTGCAAAGGACCTTTTTATAGTCCTCATAGAGGGGTGCCCAATCTATTATATAAACCTTTTTTCGTAATATTGACAATCACAATCTGTTAAAGGCTTCAAAATGCATAAAATAAAAAGAAATCACAGTGCCAGCACAAATCTTATTCTAGATACAAATATTCCCACATTGTACATATTAGAAGTACATCTATCATTGACAACCACAAACAATTCTACAGTATGCTCAAACATAAACCTGCAGTTATCAAAAGAAATATCCAAGAAACAGAGTTGTTGCAGTGTGTATTTGTCCAAACATGCAGAATAATGATAGATACTGGTAATTGTATTCAACAGACAGAGCAATGAAAGCAGTGTCTGTGTGTGTGTGTGTGTGTGTGTGTGTGTGTGTGTGTGTGTGCTAAGAAAAAAAGTGATTATATATATATATATATATACACAAGTTAACCCGTGCATGATACTCATGCATTCTAGTCAAATCAAGCTACTTAAGGTGTTAAAAAGGTTCTTGTCATGCATTTAGGCCTATCCCAGGCCTCCTCAGGGGAAGAGCGTTACTTCTCGATGCAAGCGCCCTTTTTTAACGTGGTTTTGTCCACATGTCACCACCTCATCATTTTTCTCCATCACCTCATCCTTCATCTTCATCGCCACATCCTTCATCAAGCTACTTAAGGTGTTAAAAACTCCCCACTGTCACCCCCGGCAACCACCAACCACTCCCAACTGTCACTTCTCCTTCAAGAAATATATAGGTCATTGTATAACTCTGCCCAGCAGGTGGCGCTGCAGCTTGGGGTTTTTTTTTCCACACACGTCACTAGGCATTTATATAGTAGATATCTCACTTTTTTCAAATCCCCGTTAACTTATCTTTTAATCGGCTTGTTTTCCGATCCTCTTCTCTTCTTTTTTTCCGATTCACTGCTGCTGCTAGTTCTAGCGCGCGCGTGGGTGTGACTCCTCCGTGCTGCACTCTGCAATGAAAATGTCAGGCGTGATGACGTCACGCCCGACATTCACTGCGAGCGCAGCACGGAGGAGGAGAACAGGGGGGGGAGAGCCGGATTGCCAGCTGACGTGACCTCAAGGTAAGGGTTTTTTATTTTATTTTTGCCATAATGGCAGAGGGGCCCTACACTGTTGTTCACCTGCTATAGTGCCACCAGCCCCGACTGGCTAAGCCTAGTGCTAGTTGAGAAGAGTCATTGGGACCCAATGCTATTTGACCCCCACTTTTCCTCTAACCAGCACTAAGGTTAACAGGACTGGGGGGACGGCAAGCTTTTTGTTAAATTGTATTTATTTATTTTTAAGACCGCGTACCATCGGCAGCTCCAGTGACTGTATAGTCGCTGGAATTGCTGATTTAATGTTGGCATTGTGACTGTTGGCATTTTGACTGTCGGAAATCACAATGTCGGATTTTAATCAGTGTTGGCCAAATTGAAATACTGGCATTTAGTCTGTCGGCACTTCTTCCATCTGGATTTCATACCCAACCCAGCTGAAGGCCCAAAAGACCCGAAATGGGACCCAATGGATGAAGCCCTCACTCTTCATCCATAACTATTCCAGTGTTTTTGTCACAATAAACATATACACTATATGGACAAAAGTATTTGGCCACACCTGTTAATTATTGAATTGAGGTGTTTCAATCAGGCCAGAGGCGTATAAAATCAAGAACCTAGTCATGTAGTCTCCATTTGCAAACATTTGTGATACAAAATGGGTCGTTCTGAAGAGCTCAGTGACTTCAAGTGTGGTACTGTGGTAGGATGCCACCTTTACAATAAGACGGTTCGTGAAATTACATCCCTGCTGGATATTCCAAGGTCAACTGTAAGTGATATTATTAGAAAGTGGAAGCGTTTAGGAACAACAGCAACTCGGCCACGAAGCAGAAGACCACATAAAATCACAGAGCGGGGTCAACGACTGCTAAGGCACATGGTGTGTTAAAGTCACCAACGCTCTGCTGATTCCATAGCTGAAGAGTTCCGAAGTTCCACTGATATTAATGTAAGCACAAAAACTGTGCGGCAGGAGCTTAATGGAATGGGTTTCCATGGCCGAGCATCTGCATGCAAGCCTCACATCACCAAGACTAATGCCAAGCGTCAGATGGAGTGGTGTAAAGCACACCGACACTGGATTGTGGAGCAGTGGAAACGTGTTTTGTGGAGTGACAAATCACGCTTCTCTGTTTGGCAGTCAGATGGGCTAGTCTGGGATTGGCGGATGCCAGGAGAACGTTACCTGCCTGACTGCTGTCACTCACAGGACCGTGAGTGCCTCTACTCTGGTGCGAGGTCCTCCATCTTTTCTACCTACACCTGTGTGGAATCGTGGCCGCTCGCTATCCTGCCATCTGCGCATGCGCAGGTCTCGCTAGTAGCTTCACCTGTCCATGGAGGTGATTGACAGATCAATCACCTCACCCTATTTGAGGCACCTGCAACCCTAGGTAGGGGCCTGATCTTGAAGTCTCATTCCCAAGTGAACTTCTATAGGTGTGTACAGATCCCAGACTGCTTCCAGCTTTACTCGTTGTACAGTTTCCAAACTGTGTGCAGATTGTTCTTACTACAGCTTCCACGCTGCTCCCTTGTTCAACTCAGCGGCGGTTCCCACACCGCTACAACACTATCATCCCGCTGATCGTGTCACAGCTTCCACGCTGCTCCTGGCTCCACTCAGCAGCGGTTCTCTGACCGTTCCAACGCTGACATCCTGCTGATCGTGTTACAGCTTCCACGCTGCTCTTGGCTCCACTCAGCAGCGGTCCTCTGACCGTTCCAACGCTGACACCCTGCTGATCGTGTCACAGCTTCCACGCTGCTTCCCTGCTCAACTCAGCGGCGGTTCCCATACCGCTACAACGCTTCATCTCCCAGCTGATTCCGGATCTACACAACTGGGTATGCGTTACTAACTATTGACTATTATCTATTCTACTCACATACCAGTTGCATCCATTGTTGTTTGTTGCGCAGGGTACTGTGTTTTCCGCATTGCTCCAGTTAGGACTAGCTGTCACTCAAGCTCGTTATCTACTCACGCTACTACTTGGCGTCATTGTGCATAATCTGCTGTGATCAGCTTCTCCCCACTGCAAGGCACCAACTATATACAGACTATTCATTGTGCCTTCCAAGACATTGCTCTACTCGCGCTGTTCCCATACATACACAGTTTGCCTTTCAACTTCACTCTCCTGCACCTGGACAAGTCCTCACTCCCTCCACAGCAGTGGTACAACTTGCTGCACGCAGACCACTGACTTCCCTGCTACCTACCTACACCTGGACCCGTTTCCTCACCATAGCGGTGGTACAACTTGCTGCACGCAGACCACCGACTACCCTGCTACCTACCTGCACCAATCCTATTCTTCCCATCAGAGCAGTGGTACAACTTGCCGTACGCAGACCACTGACTCCTCCTCTACCTATCATCACCGATCCACGTCCACTCCTCGTGTCTACATTACCTCCAGTTTCCAACTCCAAGTCATTGATTGCCTCAGACTATCTCTACTCTCCTGCTGTTGTGTCGCTCCAATTATTCACCTGCCTGCTTTGAGGTGCGTGCCATATCCCCGCCTCTCCAGCAGAGTACCATCTGGTGAAACTCGGGTAGCAACTCCTAGTGCCCGTGACAACTGCATTATGCCAACTGTAAAGTTTGGTGGAGGAGGGATAATGGTATGGGGCTGTTTTTCAGAGTTTGGGCAAGGCCCCTTATCTCCAGTGAAGGGCAAACTTAATGCTTTAGCATATGAAGTAATTTTGGACAATGCTATGCTTCCAACTTCGTGGAAACAGTTTGGGGAAGGCCCTTTTCTATTCCAACATGTCTGTGTCCCAGTGCACAAAGCAAGGACTACAAAGACATGGTTTGATGAGTTCTAGGTAGAAGAACTTGACTGGCCCACACAGAGTCCTGACCTCAACCCCATCGATCACCTTTGGGATGAACTGGAACAGAGATTGTGAGCCAGACCTTCTCCTCCAACATCAGTGCCTGACCTCATAAATGCTCCACAGAATGAATGGACACAAATTCCCATAGAAACATCCTGTGGAAGCCTTCCAAGAAGAGTGGAAGCTGTTATCACTGCAAAAGGGGGACCAACTCCATATTAAAGTATTTGAATACAATGTAATTACAGTCCCTGTTGGTGTAATGGTCTAGCATCCAAACACTTTTGTCCATATAGTGTGTGTGTGTGTGTATATATATATTTGCACACACACAGCACATACACAAATATGAAGACCTTGGATGATACCTTCAGTGTACTGTTGCAGGTAGCTATTTGTTTTCACCTTGTTTATCATTATACTCAGTGTCCAATTCTGTCGGACTGTAACTATAAAAAGCTCCACCTGACCAAGACTTATTATAACTAAATAGCATTTTTTTGCGCCTATTTAGTGCTACCACTTTATCTGTAACTGGTGATTTCCCTAGAGATTTGGGTGATGTTTGTGATCACTGTCACTTCGTTGGGGTTACAGGGTAATTCTCCAGGTGCCTTATACTTGGGTCTGGCACAGTTTCCCTGGCCATCGCTGGACTCAGCCTGGATCTTTGTAATGACTTAGTTCTGCTCCTTAAATCAACTTTTTCTGAAACATTCCCTCCCACAGTATTCTACATTACTGTCTCTCTGTCTCTAGCTTCTCTTCCCTCCTTTGCTTTACATACTTCTTCTCTTGCACTCAGGGTCTGGCAGAGAAAACTTAGGCCAAGAGGCAAGAATCGGGTCAGCACCCTATTAGGAACATTTTAAAGGAAAACAAATGCAGGTAGACGGGTAACTCACCCCAAGGTAGCCTACTTGGGACCATCCCGAGGGACAGATGAGCCCCTACTTGCACTAAAAATGTCTACTTGTCTCTATTCATATTATCCATGTATTTTCAATCTCTGTTATAATCTTCCCCTTAAACTCTCTATCTCTCTGGTACTTCCCTCTGTGTATTTCTTCACACACTAAAATCTCTCCCTTGCGTTACCTCACTTTCTGTCACTTCTGCCTTACTGGCTCTATTCACCAGGAACGTTCTCCTACGTTAACCATACTTGCCAACTTTTACAACCTGTCCCCTGGGAGGTCCTGGAAGGACAGGCCGTGTGACAAGTGTAGGGGGGCGTCACCATGGCCACGCCCCTATTTTATTAAACAAATGAAATTCATGGAATTGAATCGCGGTGGTCGGGGCTTAATGGCTCCTCTCTGTCTGACTCTCTTCACCTACTATGAACTCTCATGTTAATTCACTCTGTCACTCCTCTCAGCCTGACTCTCTACTTTTACTAAAATCTTTCTCTCATGTTCCTCTCTCCTGTCACTTCTCTGTGACCTCCAGGCCCCATGGTCGCTGCACCCCCTGCAGCGGTGATAGTTCCATCAATGCTCTCAGTCCATCCTGGGTCCTCCCAGTCTTGTGTCTATGTGGTGTAAGATTGGGAGCTGCCGCCACTTTGTGTAGGAAACATTTAATTTTTGAGTGTGTAATTCCCTCAGCAGCCAATAAAACTACCTAATAGATTAATACCAGATATATGGATCTGCTGGATTTATGCTGTGAAGGGTACAAATACATCCAGTAATAATATATAAATACAATAATAATACATAAACCAGATAATGCCTAGGCGCAAATTAGAATAAAGCACATCTACCAATACACATAGCTAACACAGTAAATAGCACAATACAGCATACCATATGTCACGTACAATGTAACAGGACATACAAATATATAAATATATATATATTGGGAGGAACGGTGAAACCAGTCTCGTTGCTTACCACAACTACAATAGTCATTGATAATTATAATCAATAGTGTAGTGCATACCATAGACTACAAATATTTTCATTTCATATAATACCAAGGTAGTAGCCGAGCTGCCCTGGTGATACTGGGCCAAAGACAGAGTCTGCAGATAAGTATTCATTGGAACCAAAAGTCTAGATCTGAACTAAATCATTTCCACTAAAAAAAAAATTAAAAATATGTAAAAATAGATGAATAAATATTTATAAAACCTTTGCCATTTAAAAAAAGCATTATACAAAGAATAGATCATGTTTTACATTATTTCCATCTGTTATCAGCACAATAACTGTAGGGCAGTTCAAGACCAGACGGCTAGCTCAGGCAACCTGCAGTACTCGTGTTTAGCACCATGTATGGTGCAGTGCTATATGTAGCTGGTTACCCACACTTGCCATGGACACCGACCAGTACTGGAAACCTGGAGGGCACTTGAAACCAGGGCCATCTTTTCCATTGGGCACGATGGGCAGGTGCCCGGGGGCCCCACGGGCAAGGGGGCCCCATAGCCAGGGCTCTTAATTAAAAGAAATAATCCTGCAAAAGAAAAAACCTGCAAAAAAAACCTTTAAGGGTCACTGAGTAAGTACATCTATCTATCTCTATATCTATCTATCTCTAATATATATATATATATATATATATATATATATATATATGGGCCCCGGTGCACTGCTTTGCCCGGGGGCCCATAATGTTGTTAAGATGGCCCTGCTTGAAACCCAGATCAAAGGCCTGGCTGGGTCTCCACCGACACCTCTTTATAGGCTGTAATGTGCCAGTCGTAGTAACAGCAGGCAGCTGGGACAATTCCTGACTCTCTCTGGATTAGACCTGGATTCACTCTGGATTGGACCTGGACTCCCTCTGAACTGGACCTGGACTCCCTCTGAACTGGACCTGGACTCCCTCTAGACTAGACCTGCACTACCTCAGGACTGGACTCGGACTCCCTCTGGACTGGACACCCCTCTGAGAATGGTAGTTCCCTCTGTGATTCTAGCATCCCTCTCTAGTAACCTGGCAGCTTTCCCTGATAGATTGGCAGATCTTTCGGCAAGACTGTCAGCTTTCTTTGTAAGGTTGGCAGTTCTGTCATACATGTAGCTTCTCTGCAAGACTTATTGTTCTTTCTAGGGGGATTTTCAGTCCTTCTCATTGTCTTTACTGTCACTATAATGGTGTTGTCCTTTGTGTATATGATTCTCCTTGCAGCACATCTCTCCAAAGTCCTTAGTCTCACAGTTACTTCATCTCTCTAGCAGGTTCAGTGGACTCTAAACCCATTGGCTACACTTGGTTACTCAGTGGACCTACCTCCCCTATGGCCCCACTCCTACACTTCTCCAACTTCTTCCTCTGTTTTGGTGATAAACTCTCTCAAAATTAGCAGGGCTCTGGACTAATGGAAGCTTCATTCCGTGAGCATGCTGGCCATGTGGTCTCCAGCACCCAAAGTAGCATTGGACTGCCCCCTGCTGGAGGCTTCTCCTTTCCTGTGACATAATCCCCTGAGACCCAGGCTCCCTAAACAGGTGAGCAGGGGCCAGGGGTTAGAGTAATAAAATGTCTATTTATTACAAATCTACAGTATATTTCAATAAAACATGACTAACGTTACAAAAATTAACTGGGCAAGGAATAATGTATTAGTTATTAGATTTATGGCACAACAGAGAAAAACCTCAAAGTACCATTACTAAGATTAGAAGCAGCTACTGTGTATATTTGATGACCGACCTCTGCTGTCAAGATGGAGTCTTTATAAAATCCAGACAACAAGGCTGTTTCTAGATGTGTACTGTACAAGCAACGCAAGAAATATGAAAATCAATGTGCTCTGGAGATTATTCCTCACTAAACAACCTCTCCATCTTTTGGGTAGGTTTATCAAACCTTCTAAAATGGAAAAGTGGAGTTGTTGCCCATAGCAACCAATCAGATTCTAGCTATCATTTATCTAAAAGATTCTAGAACATGATAGCTGGAATCTGATTGGCTGCTAAGGGCAACACCTCCACTTTTCCATTTTAGAAGGTTTGATCAATCTACCCCTTTATCTTTTTTGTCCCACATATCTATGTGCTCAATAATTACTACCATTAAAATGTACAGTACGTATTACCTATTTAAATAACATTTCACTGTATTGTTAATGCCCTGGCTAAAAAGGCCTAAACGCAGACCTCCTTTGTACAGTACAATTACATTACTCTTAATGGTAGTGTATATGGGAATAAAACGTTACTTTAACCCAAAAGCGTGTCCCGTGGATTAGTTTGGGAGTTGTTAAATAAACTACCTCGCAAAAAAAATAAAAATTCAGTGGTTTTAATTTATATCCTATATACCGTTTTACAAAAAACTAAAATTCTGCAGTAAAATGACGGCATATACCTGCCTCGCCAGATGTAGCAGATGCACTCGGTAGAAATAAATAGGTATTTGTGAGTGAAGCGCTTGTCAAAAATGATATTTCCCCCTTGAAATAAGCCATTGTTATGGCTGCTCATATCTGCAGAAAAGGAGATCACCCTCTGGAAACGGTATAATTACCCCATCTTGAGAGAATGACTCTGTAATGAGCAGGGGGGGGCTTTCAGTTGACGTTAATTAATACAGACCTCTCGCAAAAAAATATTCTCACTTCTACTAGTAGTCTTTAAATTCTGTGGAGACATGGTTCTATTAACCAACACTGTGCACGCTCACAGTTATAGATGTAGCGTACTGGGTACAACAAAGACCTGAGCTCCAACCTCAGCTTCCTGCACAGAAACCATCTACCTTCAAGTCAATTTTATATATTCCGGAGGGTTTGATGTTCTCTACTTATGTTTAAAAAATATATTCTATACTATAAGCAAGAGTGACTCCCTCTTCCTAATACACAACTCATTTTTAAAGATGTATCAATAATAGTAACAAAAAAAAAAAATGCAATAAATTTGTAGTTACAAGAAAAAAATTGAAAAATATTTTTTACATTAATATGACAGCAAATTATTTTACATATTATGTTTTTTTTAATGTTATGTAGTTATGATTTGCCTATTTAGTTACTGAGAATGGTTTAGAGATACATACTTCTTGACTTCAACATGCTTTATAAATATACATGCACTTATGACAAAGATATATAGAAGTATGCATACATATATATATATTGTATATGTGTGTGCATATATATATATATATATATATATATATATATACATATAAATATATATATATATATATATATATATATATATATATCCACCTAGAAAATATATATATATATACACATATAAATATATATTTATATATATATATATATATGAATATATATATATTTATATATATATATATATATGTGTATGTGTATGTATATATATATATATATATATATATATATATATATATATATGCGCCAAAGTATTTATTTTTCTGCGATATGGGTAACGTCGTAATATATCTGGGATATGGGTAACATCGTAATATATCTGGGATATGGGTAACATCGTAATATATCTGGGATATGGGTAACGTCGTAGCATAGTGGCCGCTCGGTGGTGCATTTGATAAGCTATAGGATGCCTGAGCTAGCTCTATAAGTCTATGACTTCATTCCTCTCCTTCTTCTCTCGCACTCTGTGCTGCATTTTGCATGAGCTATATCCAGGTCATTAGCATTTTACCGTATGCAAGACTTGACAGAACTGATAAGATGCCAGATGGGCTCCTCTGCTGTCTTTATTTTTTTGTACCACTCGGGACCTGAGTAACGGGACTGACAGAGGAGAGAGAGAGAGAGAGAGAGAGAGAGAGATGGATTCCTTATATACATCCCAGAGGCCATTCCATGCCACCAGACCACTTTATGCTGCAAAATAAGAGATTACAGCCTGTGAGCATTCACAATAGGCAATGGCAATTGTCTCCATATTTCTCCTCTCTGTTCTTTCATTTATTCTTTCCTAAGCCAGCTCCACTCTTCAGTGGGTGTTAGTGAGATATTCAGCAGCGTCCCCCCCTCCCCTTACAATATGCCTGTCATTATTACACTGGGGCTACTCCTCTAATCTGCTGCAAGTAGGCTGCAGCTGGGAGAAGGGGTAGGAAAGGAGGGGGCTGCAAAGATCTTTGTGAAGAGGGGGAAAAAATTAAAAGAATGTTTTTGGATGCATATCCTGATAATAATCATACCCCCCCCCCCTTCCCTAGAGACAAGCTGTTGATTATAATAAAAAAAATGTCATACTGATGTGCGTGGAGAAAAAGCAACCCCCCGTTTCAGGTCGTTCACGAAGGCTGAGTTGCAGAACTGTAAATCCAACAATCTAAACCACCTGCTGTGGTACAAGTGGTACTACATATGTTTATGTAAGGGGGGGGGGGGACATTAATACAGCTCTATACATCAGGAAGGATAATGGGAACGTGTGCGTGTACACGGAGAGGGTTCGGGACACTGTCATTTCATAAATGATGCATTAGGGTATGCATGGCCGCCTCTTAATTTTATGTACAGTAGGGCAAACGAGGTGAAATTGCACAGCTAGTAAATCAGAGCATTAAGGGGCAGATAAATATTACGGATCTGGTGCAGTAGCGAGCGCTGATTCCTACGCTGCATTAGGATCTTACAGTCAGCATAGCTGGATGACGGCCGTGGGGATATTAAACCCTCACAGCAAATTAATAACGGCAGCTTTCGACACCATTTTTGCCTTGATTTAAAAAATCGCCTGACCGTGCCACAGAAATGTTTTAGTCGAGGCACTGTACATAGTCCAGATTTTTCAAGAAGGTAGCCATTTTGAAGCAGAGATACTCCCTAGTCAACACTGTGTTAAATACAATATTAACAAGAAATGGAGGATGACACTGTAAAAAAAAATAATTCTGTGTAGGAAAAGGACAGATATGTATATTCTAAGAATATAGTTTTATTGAGGAAAGACAGATTATAGACAATATTAAATAGATCCCAACAGATGGGACAGATGGCAGTATTGAAGGGAAAATGAGTCCATGTTAATGTAAGAAAAAAAAAGATTAATGTGTAAGTAGAAAATCAAAACCATAGCATAGCAGTCCTAGCTGTTATTTTGACAATTACTGGGATCATTTAGAAGAATTCTGACTGCTCAAGTGCCATAAATATACGTGTAGCCATTACATACAAATATATTAATGTGGTCGTCTTTGTTGGCATGAAGGAAATACTTTAAAGAAAAAAATCACTCAATTCAAAATACATTTTGATTGAAGGAAATTGATCAGTAATCATTCAAAATATTTCCTTTTTTTAAGGTATTTTGTTCTCTTACAAATATATTATCACACAACTTCATTTATACATACACTATTTTTTTTTAATTTTTTTTTAATTAAATCGGTTTGTATTTTTAATTTCAAACAATCTTTTGGTCTTGACTTTAACAGATGAACACGTTTACTATTTATTTTTTAAATTTTAAAGAAGTTTAAAAAAACAAAAAAACATTCTCTAATTGTAAACATACAAAATGTCTTCTTCATTAGGCAACCTACAAGACCAAATTGGCTGTTGAAGAGAAAGAGTGGGGAGCTGTATTCAGGTTAAAAAAAAATAATTAAACCCCTCACATTTGAATGTGGAGAGAAACTTGGTAGGCCTTAATATGGCTGCCCAGGGAAAAATAGATAAAACAAAAATAAATACACTGCACATTCCTATTCATTTTAATTTAATCAGCACATTATACAAATCAGAAGCCGTTTAGGCAAATCATGAGGATATTTAGACTAACATGCATTACTATCAGCGGTCGGTGCATTAGTTTGCCAAGATTTAAGCGGAAATTCTAAATTGCTTCTTTGCTAACAATGCTAGTTAACCCTTCATATAATTGTATATATATATATATATACACACACATATATATATATATATATATATATATATATATATATATATACACACACACACACACACACACACATATATATATATATATATATATATATATATATATATATATACATACATATATATATATACTTCTTGACCACTTTTTTTTACAGTGACTTTAGCTAAAAGTAGTGACATTTCTGAAAATATTTCCTCAGGAAACTGGGTAGAAAAGCTGGTGTTGCCCACGGCAATCAATCAGATGCTTGCTTTCATTTCCTAAACTGTACAATAAAAAGAAGATATGTAATCTGATTGGTTGCTATAGGCAACACCACCATCACAGTTACCTACGGAACAGCTGTCGTTTCCCCCGGTGTATGGTATTGTACTGTATAAGATGAACTGCTTTTCTACACAATGCCATAGCTGTTGTTCATTCAGGAAATCTCACAAATATCTCCCCCTCTCTGCTTATTGCATTGAATGCATCCAGCTCTTGGACTGAATACTTTTCTTAGTGGTGTCGCTGACTGGTCTATATTGTATAAATATATAGGTTAATGTTTATAAAATCAGCCTCGCTGAAAGGCCTTTGTACTAGACAATCGGAGCGAAACATTGCAATTTTAATGGAAATCTGACGGATGACGAAAATCGTGGCATCTCAAGGCTGAGATTGTTGTGCTGGTGGAAATAAGTATGATTATATGAGCAGTTATTCATGTAACATGATAAAAATGAAGAAATTGTCACCTACTGAGATTGTATGCTACATTCTACATTACAAATATACACTGTTCAGCCACAACATTAAAACCACTGACAATGAAGTGAATGACATTGATTATCTGGGTACAATGGCACCTGTCAAGGGGTGGGATATATTAGGCAGCAAGTGAGCAGTCACTTCTTGAAGTTAATGTGTTGGAACCAGAAAAATGGGCAAGTGTAAGGATCTAATCGTCTATGACAGGGGCCAAATTGTGATGACTAGATGACTGGGTCAGAGCAACTGATATATGTGGGGAGCAAAGGTTACCCCATCTTGTCCAATCCCACAGAAGAGCTACTGTAGCACAATTGCTGAAAAAGTTAATGCTGACTATGACGGAAAGGTGTCAGAACACACAGTGCATCACAGCTTGCTGCACATGGGGCTGCGTAGCCACAAACAGGTCATAGTGCCCATGCTGACCCTTGTCCACCGCCAAAAGCACCTACAATGGGCAAGTGAGCACCAGAACTGGACCATGGAGCAGTGCAAGAAGGTGGCCTGGTCTGATGAGTCACATTATCTTTTACATCATGTGGACGGCCGTGTGTGTGCATCGTTTATCTGGGGAAGAGGTGGCACCAGGATACACTATGGGAAGAAGGCAAGCCGGCGGCAGTGTGATGCTCTGGGCAATGTTCTTTTGGTAAACCTTGGGTCCTGGTATTCATGTGAATGTTACTTTGACACGTACCACCTACCTAAACATTGTTGCAGACCAAGTATACCCTTCATGGCCACGGTATTCCCTGACGGCAGTGGCCTCTTTCATCAGGATAATACACCCTGCCACACTGCAAAAATTGTTCAGGAATAGTTTGAGGAACATGACAAAGAGTTCAAGGTGTTGTCTTGGTCTCCAAATTCCCCAGATCTCAGTCTGATCGAGCATCTGTGGGATGTGCTGGAAAAACCAGTCCGAGCCATGGAGGCCCCACCTCGCAACTTACAGGATCTGCTACTAACGTCTTGGTG
This sequence comes from Mixophyes fleayi, assembly GCF_038048845.1. Classification (NCBI taxonomy): domain Eukaryota; kingdom Metazoa; phylum Chordata; class Amphibia; order Anura; family Limnodynastidae; genus Mixophyes; species Mixophyes fleayi. The sequence continues at coordinate 21,165,979 of NC_134404.1, read as the reverse complement.
CCAGATACCACAAGACACCTTCAGCGGTCTTGTGGAGTCCATGCCTCGATGGGTCAGAGCTCTGTTGGCGGCACGAGGGGGACCTACACAATATTAGGCACGTGGTTTTAATGTTGTGGCTGATCGGTGGGATGTGTATACTATATATATAAAAACAGAACAAACTTTTTTTGGAAACTATGTTAACATTTAAGTAATTGAATAATTTAATATTGAACGTATGTTGTTGCTTTGGGATAATACTGAGCCTTTTTTTCATTAGCTCTTGTGCTTGGTGATAAATAATTCTCTTTCAAGTGTTTCTTTTTACTGTTTTGGTTAAACTCCACGGACCACGTGGATGAGAAGCTTTCAAGCCTCTAAAAACTGATTCAACGTTACTGATATGAGCCTCCAAGGATCCAATGTGAGATTCATAGGCCTTGGATAAAACACTGGAATATTAATCAGAAATAACTTTTTTTTTCTTAGTTCATACCATTTCTGTGTCAAGTACTTAAAGGATCATTCCACCAGAACTGCAAACGAATTCCGCCCAGTTCAGAACATTCTTTAGTAAACCTCGGTAAACAAGTCTTTTTTATTATTACGTTTATGGCAGAACGCCATTAGGAGATAAGTAAAAAGCTCAGATATGCACAGAAATAACTTGGCACATAAAAAAAACAAACATAAAGGATAAAAATAAAATAATGCATAACATACAAAAAAATAAGGGCCATAGACTATAGAGATTAGAGTCTAAAAAGAGGCTTATTGTAACTAGATGATTAGCCAGGGCATAATTGGACCTTAGCATGCAGGAGGTGACGGCAACATCCTAGGCTCCTCAGTCTGGGAGTGTGACATTAGGCTGTGACATCATAGCTAAACGCAACACTTCCAGCGTATCACTTCCATGGTGCAGCAGCAGCTATAGATTCACAGGTAAGGAGCTGTCGGCGGCTTTACCTCCAGATCAGCGGCTGGTTCTCAGCATGGTGGCGTCACCTTATGTCAATGTACAATTGCAATGTACAGTTATCACCACATATGTTATACATGACAAAATCAGACATAATACTGTGCCCCTCCCATTCTTTCTTGCACATTCTTCAGCATTATTAAAGTTATCTGTTGGTGTAGGCTGACGATCATGTGACACTAATCTCATGTGACCTACCAGGAAAGCTGTCAGACGGTCTACAGTTTGATGATGTCTCAGAAAGCTACAGAAACGACAGCTACAATCTGATTGGTCGATATGAGCATCGCCACATTTTTCCTGTGCACTAGTTTGCATAAACTTCCCAAAAAAGAATCTACATAGCATGATTTTGTAAACAAAAACAAAACCTTTGTTCTCAGATTCCTTCATCTCAGGAGGGTTTTCCTATGGCCTCTTAAATCTTCCATAGACTATTGTATTATTATTTCCGCAAGTCCAAGGAACAGAAACAAATCAAGAATGTATTGGGATCTAGGCCTGGTACAATGTCTTTGCGCCAAACATTTAATTTCCCGTTAGTCACAATCTTCATAAATGACCAGATTACACACATCAGATGTTAAATAATCTCCTGCCATATATCCTGCCAGAAGCCCCCACTATTGTTTCCAAGCCTTAGGTGCATGCTTAGGTTGTCTTGTGGCTAATCCTGGCCAGCCAGGATACATACAATTCAATTTAAAAAGTTAAACAGAAATACTCTACTGCTTTACATTTTTAACAAGCTTTAACCAATGATAAAAAAAAGTTCTTAATAGTAGTGGTGGAAAAAGCGTATTTCCACCATGTTTTCTTGCCTAAGAATACAGTGGTTTCCTCATTTAGATAGTCATACATGAACTAAAAGTTAGAATAAGCGGGAGTGACAAGGAAACTGGAGACAACGGCATGAGAAGATGAGAAGAGCCGACAGAGGAAAACATGTTAGTACATTGCTACCTTTGTCTATGTATTTACATAGTAACATAGTTGATGAGGTCAAAAAAAGACACCAGTCCATCAAGTTCAACCTATTTGGATCTCCTGCGATCCCTCACTTATATTTGAAATTGATCCAGAGTAAGCAACCGCCAATCTGTTTCAATTGTGAAAATCCCCCCTGACCCAATATTGCAGTCCTAGTTTACCCTATATCCACTACTATCCTTCATTTTAATTAACAGTTGTATCCCTGGATACACTTTTCCGTTAAAAATTTGTCTAACCCTTTCCTAAACATATCTATTGAATCTGCCATCACAACCTTCCCTGGCAGTGAATTCCATATCTTGACTGCCCTTACTGTAAAGAACCCCTTCCTTTGCTGGTTGTGAAACTTCCTCTTCTATAACCTTAGAGGGTGACCACGTGTCCTTTGTATAGTCCTTGGGGTAAAAAGTTCCCATGAAAGTTCTCTGTATTGACCCTTAATGTATTTGTACATAGTAATCATATCTCTTCTTAGACGCCTCTTTTCTAAAGTAAACATGCCTAAACTGGCTACCCTTTCCTCATAACGTAATGACTTCATACTCTTTATCATTTTTGTCGCCCTTCTCTGAACCCTTTCTAGTTCCAAATTATCTTTTAGAGTGGTGCCCAGAACTGTACTGCATATTCAAGATGAGGTCTTACCAATGATTTATACAGTGGCAAAATTACACTGTCCTCCCTTGCATCTATGCCCCTTTTTATGCATGTCAGTACTTTATTTGCCCTTGCAGCTGCTGCTTGACATTGAGCTCTATTGCTAAGTCTACTGTCTATGAGCACTCCTAAATCCTTTTCCATTATAGATTCTCCTAAATGAATTCCATTTATTTTATAGAATTCATGTTTTCTTTAAAAGTAAGAACAATAAAGTGACTTCCTGCACGACAACTCTACAATCTTTGCTTTTACTGACCGCGTGCTCGTAATAACTTATGGATCTTTAGAGAAACGGTTCAATTTGCAATCTTCACGTGATTAGTCCAGAATTTTAAAAGGTTTACTCAACAGTAACGGAAGATGAGATTCTCCATCGTTGGTGTTTAATTCCCCGACATGGCCCATAATACACAACAAACGTGTCTTGTGTACTCAGACTGAAACATACTTAACCCCAAGGAAGAATCTACTCCTTACAGCCGCAGAGCCAGAGTTCAGAGGAGTTGCGTGAACGTTAGCCACAAATTTGTGTAATTACATGATCTTCCCATCAGCTTTCATTTTACATCACTCGAGTGTAGCAGCATTCTCGGCTTTTCCCTTGCAGCAAATCAACTGCAATTATCTTTCAACTCGTATTCATAACAATCAGCCTGTGTGATGACTAGACCGCCGTACGCTGGAACTTTTCTAAATTACCGTCAGGTACGAAGCAGATTGTTACAGCTTTCGTCCGACAAACCAAATGAGTGATTTTCATAACTATCAGTTTACACTTGTAATCTTGTAGAATTGTCATGTTTAGACCATAATGGCTGAAATTCTCTATCGCTTACTATTTATATCAATCACTATTCATTTCCCACCTAGACTACTGCAACCTATATTGTCAGATACCACTATCATCAGCAGCAGCTATTTATATAGCGCCACTAATTCCACGCGCTGTACTCGTAGAACTCACTCACATCGGTCCCTGTGCCTTTGGAGCTTACAGTCTAAATCCCCTAACATACACACACACAGACAGAGAGAGAGTAGGGTCAATTTAATAGCAGCCAATTAACCTACTATTACGTGTTTGGAGTGTGGGTGGAAACCAGAGCACCCGGAGGAAACCCACGCAAGCACAGGGAGAACATACAAACTCCACACAGATAAGGCCATGGTCAGGAATTGAACTCATGACCCCAGTGCTGTAAGGCAGAAGTGCTAACCACTGAGCCACCGTTAAAATGCTATTGGCAATCTTCAACTTTGTCTACTTCTCACAACATCTCACTTACACCAGACAAAACTTCCTGGTTCCACGGTTTCCAGGAATTTCAATTATTATGGTAGACGAGATACCTAAATCACATGTAAAAAGTACCTAAGAGCTGCAATTCCAATGTGGTTGCCCATGGTTACTCATCTAAGTTGAACTCTTTATTATCCATAAAATATACATGTCCTCTTCCACAGCTGGTCTGATTTGTACTTCATATTCAGTGCTCACTCTCTCTAATATGACTATAAGTGACCATCATGAATTGGCTGGGGTACGGGATTTGGGAAAGGCCCTGGATGATGGTGACTGGGCTGAGATCCGAGAGAAAGCTGCATCCAGTTCAATTTGCATGAGGATAAAAGAGAATGTATTCAAAATATTGTTTCGCTGGTATTGCATCCCTTCGTCCCTATCCCGATTTCCTCCACTATAAATTCATCCTTTCATCTTACAGCACTGCCCTTTCAATTGCCAAACAAACATTCTTCAAATCTCTAATATCCTGCCAATCTTCTAACCCATGTCGCCTTTTTGCCACCTTCAACTCACTTCTTTGCCCACTTGTACCTCCTCCTTTTTCCTCCCTGACTGCCCATGAATTTGCCACCTATTTCAAACACAAAATTGACACCATTCGACAAGATTTTTCCCCATGCTAAATTCCACTCACTCCACCCACCTTTACCTACACTCCCCAATCCACATTCTCTCCAGTAACTGAAGACAAAGGGCTAGATTTACTAAGCTGCGGGTTTGAAAAAGTGGGGATGTTGCCTATAGCAACCAATCAGATTCTAGCTTTCATTTATTTAGTGCCATCTAGAAAATGACAGCTAGAATCTGATTGGTTGCCATAGGCAACATCCCCACTTTTTCAAACCCGCAGCTTAGTAAATCTAGCCCTAAGTCTCTCCACTCATCTTATCATCTCACTCTACAACCTGTCCACTCTACCATATTCCCTCCCAACTACTCTGCTCCCTCTCCTCCACTGCATGCCCACCTCTAACTCACCTTTTCAACCTGTCTCTCTTCACTGGCACATTTCCATCCTTCTTTATATATGCATTCATCTCACCTATTCTAAAGAAACCAACTCTCGATCCAGCCTCTCTCTCCAACTACCACCCTATTTTTCTCCTCCCCTTTGCCACCAAACTACTTGAGCGATTAGTGTACAAACGTCTGTCTCACTTTTTCTCTTTTCATTCCATTCTCAACTCTGTGCAATCAGGCTTCTGCCCCCAATGTTCCACTTAAACTGCTCTCACAAAAGTGACAATTGATCTACTTACTGCAAAATCTAATGGTAACTTCTCCATACTCATTCTACTGGACCTCTCTGCTGCTTCTGATACTGTTGTTCAACCTCTTCTCCTACACACCCTTCACTCCATTGGCCTTCGTGACACAGTTCTTTCCTGATTCACTTCCTATTGAACCACTACTTTAGTGTTTCTACATCTGGCACATTCTCCACTCCACTCCCCCTATGTGTTGGGATCCCACAGGCTCTGTTCTTGGCCCTTAACTTTTTCCATTGTATACCTCTTCTCTTGGGGCACTTGTTCATTGATTCAGCCTCCAATACCACCTATATGTTGATGACACCTAAATCTATATTTCTTCCCTGATGTCTCTCCTTCTGTACTATCTTGTGTATCCAACTGTCTTTCTGCTATCTCCATATGGATGTCCCAACACTACCTAAAGCTCACCATGTCCAAAACAGAGCATATTATCTTCACTCCTGCCAGAGTCCCCACCTGCCCTCAAATCTCCCTCACTGTCAATAACATCACAATTTGCTCAGTCTCCCAAGCCCGCTGCCTTGGTGTCATACTTGACTCCACCCTCTGATTTATTACTCACATCCAGACTCTCTCCCAGTCCTGTCGACTCCACCTTAAAAACAATGCCAGAATACGTCCTTTTCTTACTCAACATGCTACCAAAACTCTTATTCATTCTCTCATCATCTCCCGTCTTGACTTTTGCAACCTCCTGCTATCTGGCATTCCTGACACTGATATATCCACACTTCAATCCATCCTAAATGCTGCTGCAAGCCTGATCTTCCTCGCTCACCGCTCCACATCTGCTGCACCACTTTGCAAATCCCTACACTGGCTCCCTGTGTCTTCCAGATTCAAATTCAAATTATTCCCCCTTTTCTACAAAGCCCTCAACAACACTACCCATTCATACATCTCAAATCTCATATCAAAATACTCTCCCTCCCACCCTCTTAGATCTACCTCTGACCTGCGCCTACAAGACTTCTCTCGTGCTGCTCCCCACTTATGGAATTCCCTACCACACTCAATCAGACTTTCCCACAGTCTTCAAATGTTTAGATGTTCTTTGAAACCCCACCCCAAACCCATGACCTTATCCTCAATAACACTATTGACACTAATGCACCCTCACAACTATCCCAATCTTCACTCTGAAACACACTTTCTCCTCTTGTTTCAGTTGTGCCCACTTCCACATAGAATGTAAGCTCTCTAAATAGCAGGGTCCTTCATACCCTTTTCTTTTATGTCTGCATTTATTTTATCTACTTTTTATGTCCCTATTTTATGTATGTACTGTTTTCTCTACTGTACGGCAATGCGGAGCACTGTGGCACCATCTACGATAATAATAATAATACAAGACTTAAAAAGATGACTCCTCCAATAGATGTTTGTGGGGCTATTCTTTAGAAGGAACCTTGCTCCATAAATGGTAGAAATGTCCAAAACTTACTCGTTTCTGGTTATGCATTTAGAATTTGACTTTTGCACTTCTCCAACTCATTATATCCCTAGAGCCTACATTTTTACTCCTATCTCTTTCTACACCCTCTGCCACACATCAACAAAATGAACTTCTCTGACACATCGTTTCAGCAGCCGTTTGTCAACTTGTTGCTGACTGGAAACAGTCTACCCCTCCAATCCATTATTATCAGGGTGTTGCACATCCAACGTCATGACTAGTATGCATAGGAACACTTCCATGTCCTTCGACATCCTTGGTTATCCTTCTTCCATACATGCTCTCCTTTTACTTGACTTTATGCCCTTTTTTCTCCCACTTTTTTCTTTAACGATTCTAGTCATGCCCCCCACCCACAATACATGATTATTATTTTATTCTATTTTTATCTTTAAAAGTCATACTCCTATTGACTGTGTCTCTAAAGTCGATTTATCGATGTGGTACTACTGTCTTCTGGCTTGTATTGTTTTGACCTTCAATAATTGAAGATTTAAAATAAAAAATATATATATACACAGGTCCTAAAGGTTAATACCACCCATGTCAAGGTCATATCTTGCATTTCATATATGGTTATGTCCCCCGAGTTACCTTCATAACTAGCCTTGTTGATGTGCTCCTTCCTTAGTTCTGTGTGTATGTCCATTGCGTCCATATGTCTGGAGATACCTGGGGTAGGTGGGAGTGGGGGTTCCGGAAGTGGCTAAAAGACCTGTTAACATTGTGGTGGAAGTTATCTAATTAACAAGACATTAATAGTTTTCCCTGGACCTCATCCTTGGTTTGTGAGTTGGGATGTGTATATGTGTAGTACACCAAAGGTTACACCTTAGAGTTGTTCAAAAAGGGGGTTTTCCGGTGTTACTAGTACTCCTAGAGTCAAGCTTCATCATCCCTTGTGAATGTCAGTTAGGAAGAGAAGGACATCAGAGGCTGCTACCTACTGGCTTATCCATGTAATAAAGGCTGGTCAAGAAACAGAACACCGATACGCCTTAGAGTGGTTCAAAAAGGGGGTTTCCCGGTGCTACTAGTACTGCTAGAGTCATGCTTCATCATCCCTTGTGAATGTCAGTTAGGAAGAGAAGGACGTCAGAGGCTGCCACCTACTGGCTTAGCCATGCAATACAGGCTGATTAAGAAACAGTACAACCCATAGGGGTCCGAGCAGGCGCAGGCTGGCACAGTTCAGCCCGGGGGGGAGCACAGGTGGCCGCTTGTAATATTTATGAAACATTGTATTAAACGGAGGGCGGCCGGCCCAAATAGTTTTCAGACTGAGCGGCCTGGGGGCCGATGCCCCCCTGCCCTCCGGCCCAGCCCGCTCCTGGGTGCGAGGACAAATCTGCGATGTTGCGGTACCGTAGTACTGGAAAAAATGTGCAGCTAATTGAATTCCCCCCTATGAGCAGTGGGCAATGAGGGACAAAAAATAATTGCCTGGATCAGTCATCAAGTTACTTTTCAATGGAATGATGTTATACGGGAGAACCTACGAGTAACCCTGACCAACAGCTGTGCGGTTCTCCTGCCCTCTTATGCAAACATTAGAGATTCTGAGCAAATGTTGCGTATTGGCAAAAGAAAATCCCGACTGTTTCAGAATGTTGAGATTCCTGAGGCATAGACCATGCACATTAGACCATGCACATTAGACCATGCACCTTAAAATGTTGTCCTTCTGATCCTGTACTAACAGGTCCACATAGTGTTAAGGGATGGCTGTGTGTTCTACTTTTGATCAGTCAGCCAAGACTGCTTAGTTGACAGACTTATGTACTAGAGATAATACCTTAATGCATTTTTTTTCTGGCTATTTCTGGACATTCCCAGCTGTCACTCAATTTCTGTACACGTTCTCTTCTAGACAGCCAAATCTGAGATTACTGATGAAACAAATGCTTATGATTTGGGTGCTGAATACTCACCAAGATTGGTTTCCAATATTTAATGCGTCCTTGAATTCATATCTAATGTGGATTTTATCTTGTAGGGAGCATAGACAATTGAGACTACCTCACTGAACGTAACATTCTGGGAATTAACAAATTGACACATATAATGTTACAAGTTAACCCGTGCATGATACTCATGCATTCTAGTCAAATCAAGCTACTTAAGGTGTTAAAAAGGTTCTTGTCATGCATTTGGGCCATAGCCCAGGCCTCAACCACCAACCACTCCCCACTGTCACCCCCGGCAACCACCAACCACTCCCAACTGTCACTTCTCCTTCAAGAAATATATATATTTTTTTTTAAATCTTTATAAACACTTTTAACAATTAACAAATTAAATTAACAAATTAAAAACATCTTAGCATACCAAATTTCAGCCCTTTCTGAATTTTTTTCCCACACACACTAAGAATTTAGTAGGTCAGTGTATAACTCCGCCCAGCAGGTGGTGCTGCAGCTTGGTTTTATTTTTTCCACACACAGACAGACTGACTAACACACGCCACTAGGCATTTATATATTAGATTGTACTTTCCTGGCAGCAAACTAAACAATAGCGAAGACGAGGTTGTCACCGAAGTTGGATCTAACTGAAGAGAAACCATTTGTTATATATGAAGCAGCCAATCCTATCTGCTGATGGACGGCAGATACAAATTTTAGGACCCGTTCTCCTGCAGATACTATGAAGCAGGGAAACGTAATAGTATTCACTGCGTGACCTGAACTCCCATATAATGCAGCCACTTGTCCTGCCCACTCCCCGTCCTGGCCATAAGCTGAACATTGAATCTTTTCATGATTCATGAAAACAGTTTATCACCATTATTGTTATAAAGAACTGCCTTCACGGATACCTACAAATATGCGAACCTTGAATCTGGAATATTATACTTGTAGATTTGTTGTTGGCTGCAAAGAGTTTATGTTTTTCTCTCTTCCTTCATTGTTCTCACCCCTCTCACTGTCTCTGATCTAAATGTCTCATCTTTCTGCCATGCTCCCTCTTTCAACCAGTCTACCCCCCACACAGGGAGTGCTTCTTCCAAAGTGTTCATATAACTGATCTCATGCAATAAATACCTTTATGTGTGACCTTGAAGACCAGATAAAGGTTATTCCCTTTTCTTATGTTTGAACATTCAAAGTGCTGTGTAAAATGGTATTAACAAAATCATATGTACATGAGTATTGGTACGATAAATGGCCCATTGCTTGTGAGGATTTAGGAAATATTCGTCAAAGGATGAAGAGCACTTTTGGCAGATACACACATACATACACACACACACACACACACATAAACACACAGACATACATACATACATACATACATACATACACACACACACACACACACACATACATACATACACACAAACACACACACATACACATACATACACACACATACACATAAACACACACACATACACATAAACACACACACACACACACACATACATAAACACACACACATACATACATACATACATACATACACACACACACACACATACATACATACATACATACATACACACACACACATACACACACACATACACATAAACACACACATAAACACACACACACACACATACATACATACATACATACACACACATAAACACACACACACATAAACACACACACACACATACATAAACACACACACATACACATACATACACACACACACACACACACATACACATACATACACACACATACACATAAACACACACACACACACACATACACATAAACACACACACACACAAACACACATACATACATACATACATACATACACACACACACACACATAAACACACATACATACATACATACATACATACATACATACATACACACACACATAAACACACACATACACACACACATAAACACACACACACACACATACACACATACACACACATACATACACACACACACACACACACATACATACATACATACACACACATACACACACACATACATATACATACACACACATACACACACAGACACATATACACACACACAGACACATATACACACACACACGTACAGTAGTCAGGGCCATCTTTCCCATTGGGGGGCCCGTCGGAGGCAGCACAAAAAAAAAAAACCTGGAAAAAAAAAAAGACAATACTTACCTTGCGGTCAGCTGGCGATCCGGCTCCCTCCCTGGTCTCCTCCTCCGTGCGGCGCTCGTAGTGCATGTCGGGCGTGACGTCATCACGCCCGCCCGACATCCATTGCGGAGCGCGACGGAGCAGGAGACCAGGGAGGGAGCCGGATCGCCAGCTGACCGCAAGGTAAGTATTGTCTTCTTTTTTTTTTCCAGGTTCTGTTTTTTGTGCTGCCTCCGACGGGCCCCCCTGGGCTGCAAGGCCCATATATACAATCATTTTTTATTTTTTTATATATATGTATATATAGGGGCCCCGGTGCACTGCTTTGCCCGGGGGCCCAAAATGTTGTTAAGAGGGCCCTGACAGTAGTGTGGAATTTCCAAGTGTCGACTACTGATCAATTTAAGAAATACAATCCACACTATGGAAAGATATTGAGGTATTATTAACCTTGTTCTTTTCTATTGCATTTGTGCAAACACACAAAATGAAAACACTTATTTTTGAATTGTGTGAAGGAGGCCCTTATCCATAAATGTCAGACGTATAGCCAGGTTTTCATGCTGACATCAATCCTCACTTTTTATAATGTGGATAATAAACTGCTATATATTGATATTATGCTATATTATGCTATATTATTGAAATTATGGTAGGTATATGTGTATTAGCTATAATATATATATCCCAATTATAAAGCTCTACAGAATTTACAGACGCTATATAAAAAAATGTTGATGGTGTTGATGATATAGATATATATATATATATCTACAGCATACTGTAAACATATAGTATATATATATATATATATATATATATATATATATATATATATATATATATAAGAAAACAGGTAAACTGATCTAAAACAAGTTGCATGTATTTTTGCTACTGTGGTATTCTATTTACCATTCTAAGTTAATTATTTGGGTTGTGATGTGGTCTTTCACAGAAATGTGGCAGTGTGCATCGAGTGTCTTTTTATAATAAGAATAAAACAATACAGTTAACCCTTTTCATCAACATATTAATACATAATAACATATTGATTTAGTTTAAAAACATTAAGAGTCATTAAGAATGAGCAAGTAAAGCAAAAAAAATAATTAGTAACTTTGCACCTTGGCAAAACCATGTTGCATTGGAGGGAGGAGGTAAATTTAAAATGTGATGGCATATTTATAGTTGGCGTAGGGCATGTCCTAGATCAACTTTAACTTTCAGTGTAAAAATAAAGCTATCAAGTATTTGAGTGCTACATGAAAAAACAGACAGTATTTATCTTGCGTGCAAAATAATAAACTAATTTGCACCACTTGCATTGTAACATGGTTTGTCCAACAGCAAATTCACTCTTTTTTTTTGCTTTGCTGTCCTTAATGAATCAGGCCCTAAATGTTTTAAGGAGATTATTAAACCTCGTTCATACAGACGTTAACATTACGCATTCGGTGCACATTTTTAAAGCCTGACAAATGTGCTTTAACACCTGATAGACAAAGTAATCACATAAGCAAATAGTAAAACCTGTAGACATAACACTACTGACAAGTGCTCGCTTTCACGTTACCTGCAGCCTACAGAGGCATTAACACTGCATGAAAATCTATGGTATCGCTCGATAAGTGTATAGAACACTGTTGCGGGGAAACGCGCTTCAAACGCCCTATTAAAGACAAGGACAAGGTTTTCTTTTACGCTTTTAACCGGCGTATTTCCTGTGCTCGTGTGCTGCATCCCTAATTATGTTTATTCATGATATCTGTTGTAATGACTTAAGTATTATATTAAAATACACAGCACTCGATTCTGGCATTTAATCTGTATCAAGAACATCATGAAGTAATTGTCAGACGTGCGTTGTTTTTTTCAGGATTATTTCAGTACACGTGATATTCTTTCCGCATGGCAGATCTAGGAAGCCGGTCATGGTCGGCTATAGCAATTTTCTTCCAAGTGTCCGTGGTGAAAACAGCTAGTACGCTATCTGCAATAAATGGCGTGTGTAGCCCAGTCTCCGATATCTATGCATTATTAACAAGGGCAGAAAAAGCAACCTCTGCAAGGATACGTTATCCATATCTAAGCACGCATGCTGTGCAAACCATACAATATAGGAGCTTCCTTCTGGCAGATGGACTGCAATTTAAAGGACCCACACCCAGAATAAATCAGACATATACACTTTGCTTATCCCTCCCCCTAACACCCCTCCCGAATGCAATTGTAACGCCCCGATTTGTTTGAAAGGTCGTTATTCAGTTATTATCACAAAATGTGCACCTCCGTCAGGCAGACCCATTGTACTGGGGACAAAGGGTCTATGAAGTGTCTTATTGAATTATACGCAACCTTGGAACCTTTCATTTATGATTTAGCTGCAAACAAAATGGAGTCTGCAAGATGGAGATATGACCGTGTTTATATAGACTTTGCAAGGAATGATGGGATTTTTCCTGTTCAAAAACAAGACGCTGGCGAGGGGAGAGAAGGAATTGATCGACTCCGCTCTTTTGAATAGCTCAGCCAGTATATAATGTATGAAGTGTGAAGCCCTCGATCTCTGATAACAGATGACATTATCCTCAGTGCTGACAATGCATCTCCGTGTAAAGAAAAGACCCTAATCATAAGCGTGATTATTTCTGTAACAACGTACTTCTCCCATAAATAAAAATCTTTTATCTTTACATAGGAATATAATATTTAATACTAATTTTTTTTTAAAAAAAATCCATCCTATGTTTTTTTTTATAAAGAATTCTTTGGAAGTAAAAACGAAGATCAGTGTTGCATCCCTATTAACACCTATGGTGCCAGCGAAGGCTGCAGCAGGATTAAACACAGGGCTGCAGCTTCCTAGAGCCGTGAAGACGAGAGCATAGGAATTCTGAGGCATTTTTTCTCTCTCCTAAATGGACGTTGTCAAACAGGCTGTGCGGTTATCAAGATATACGCAGGATACCTGTCCTAAGAGCAGGCGCTTGCATGTGTTAGCCCAAAATAACCCCTGCGCATGCAAATGATGTTTTCCCATTCTAATGCTCATCAATTATCAAGACTTGCAGGCATAGCACAAGTCATATAAACCCCCACACACATCGCCACCACCTACGAATTTTAAACAGTGGAAGGAAAAAAAAAATAATAAAAAAAAAAAAATGACAGGATGCCGTAATATGCTATTTTCTTTTCCCTTGCGGTAAAATGTCTGCCTGACGGTTTGCAGGGCAGGGATTGCTCTGGTTGGGTGTTACATAAACGTACACACACACACACACACACACACACACACGGAACACTGTGTATCTGTAACGTGACGAGTGATTGCAGTACGACAGAGACGTGTGTACAATGCATGTACACAGCCACAAAGTCTATGGATTGATTCCTACAATTTAATTGATGCAAAAATATCTCACAGGAATATGCTCAGTCCGTCTTTTCTACAGTGGAATAAAAAAGTATTAATCATGGTAGATAGATAGATAGATAGATAGATAGATAGATAGATAGATAGATAGATAGATAGATAGATAAATATGAGATAGATAGATAGATAGATAGATAGATAGATAGATAGATAGAAAGAAAGATAAATATGAGATAGATAGATAGATAGATAGATAGATAGATAGATAGATATGAAATACTGTAGATAGATAGATATATAGACAGACAGACAGACAGATAGATAGATTGATAGATATGAGATATATAGATATGATATAAAGAGACACCTAGCGATGCGATAATGATTTATTTTATACCAAACAGATTAAAGGAAACATACTGGACATTCAATTATTGACCCGACTGCGCTCTCTAGACTTTTGCAGTGCATATAATAAATAATTTTGAAGTAAAAACACTGTTTTAAATACACAGAACATGTGCTAAGTGCCAATAACGTCTCACTTTACTCCGAGCTTAATATAAGTCGTATATAACAATCTAGAGGGGGTAATATACATAACTATTAGGTATGACGCTGACACTTTTACGGAATGTACCAAATGAAAAAAACCTTATAGGGGATTATGGTCAGAATGACTAAAAACCAGCTCTAAAAGGGTGAATGGAACGATGGGATGACATTCAGCTGATCTTAACTCATCTGGAAACTAAGACTTAATACTTAGCTCATATTGGCAATCCCAAGGGAGATATCATGCATTAGACCATTAAAGGGACGGCTGCATCTTCCACAGAGGAGGCCGGGCAGATGTCTGACCATATGGGCCAGGAGAATTTTGGTCAATCAGATTTATTTTATTTTTTTATTTTTTGTCAGAGTTTTACGTTGTAATTTCTTAATGTGTTAATACTTTGAGTGGGGGGTGGGATAATCACTTAAACTTGATTGGGAGACAAAGGAAACACAACTTTTTTTTTTTTTCCTGGGCTACTGTTTCATTGTCCCCTGTTGTATTAAAGGCTTTTTATCACACACACACACGCACTCGCCACACAGACACACACGGACACACACACGGACACACACACATGATTGGGGCTACGTTGTATCTCTCTCTATGGATTCATTATAGAGAGCCTGCTTTATTTTATCTATAGATTTATTTATTTTTTTTATCCCAAGATTAAAGGTTCCACAAAAAAAAAAAAAAAAAATGTCCTCAAATAATTAATGAAGATTTTTTTAAATTAAATCGTGCAAATAAACTGAGAAAATCTACGGGCTGTCTTGCCTCTTTTTGATAATGTATTTTCCTAGCGATTCCCTGCCACCCTAGAGAACAGATCAAGGCCCCTGTGCGATGAGCAGATGCAGAACGAAGAGCCTAGCAAGCTCCTCAGGCACAAATATTCTCTACCGCTGCTTTTTTTTTCATGCCGGATTTTCACTAATTCCGCAGAAACTAGGTCAGCCCGCAATGTGTCCGAATTTTCAGCGATTTTGTGCTGCAGCCATTTTGCAAACACGGCACGGACTAACACGGCACGGACTCACAGGGCACAGACTTACACGGCACGGACTTACACGGCACGGAGTCACATCGACGTTTCATTACCCCATCCTGTTAAATACACACTTTCTATTGATGATAATTGGTCAGAACGTTAAAGAAATAAAATCACGAAACCCTACACGTAAACGCTCATTTTCCAACACGCCAAGTCTTGCACGTACATTCTATGCAAATAGGAGCCGCCATTTTTGATTAAATACATAACAAGCGTTGAAATTTTCTGTAGGTAATTGTACAGGGAGGGAGCGGAAAGGCTCACAGAGCAAATAGCTTATGGATCTTATAGATCTAGTAGCTGTGTAACGGTATACAATCTTTTATAATGCTTATATGTTTATACAGAGCTTTTTATCTTTCTCTTGACGCATACGATATTTTTAGGCAACTGTAGTTTCACGGGGAAAGGAAAATCCGGGGGGAAAAATTTGGGGAACCGGTGATCTGGGGGCTTATGCAGAAACAGGGATATATGTCTGGGTTTAGGGGAAGAAAGATTGTATTCTGTTTCCCACACAATGAAGAGGAGCTACATCCACATACTGTAGATTAGTTAGCTGTCTCTTTTATTACGTAAGCTTCACTTTGAAGGGACAGATTTTCATCAAGCCTGTCTCTATTTTCCCCTGAGCGTGCATTTATGTAAGTCGCATGTAATTTAACCTTTATCGCACTGAGCGTGTGTATATATATATATATATATATATATTTATTTATATATACACACACGCTCAGTACGATAAAGGTTAAACATATATATATCTGGCCTCACACTGGTTCACAGCATGCAGCGAGCAAGCCTCCACCCCACAGGAACCGAGGGGTTAACTTCCATATATTTGAAGCTATTTCAAGGACCACCTTATTGTCAGGACAAAAAACACACTCAGCGCTCAAAAGGTATTTAGATGGCATTGCATAGGTTCTAGGACAATAAACTAAACATTGCAATCTTTTCACGTTACAGCAGTTTCGCTGGAAGTGTCAACAGCAAACTAATTATAACACACAAGGTAATTGCTGCTTTTATTTTCATCTACACAATGTACATAAAAAAAAAAAAAAAAAAAATCAGTTTTTTTTTTGTCCAGTTTTTCTACACCAATGTCCGTCTGTAGATTAGAGGTCACTGTTTTATCCAAACAAAGAAACATATCATTGAAAGGTAACCGATTATTAGCTGAAAAGTGCCCTCTGCCTGGTCTGTTTCCGGAAATAAAATAAAAAAAAGTCTGTAAATACCGTTATTTTATCACATGCTCTATGAAGAAAATATAGCAGATTAATCAATTTCATACCGAGCAGGCTAGCCTGGTTTCTTCACCATTTGTAATGAGTTCAGCTGAAGCAGATAGCAGGGAATCTCCATAAAACGTAGAAACACTGACATGTCGTTTCGTGCATTTTATTGATTTAAGGCCGTCACATTTGTTTCTCTTTACATTTCAAACACAGAGATATAAACTAGTGAAATACCTCAATATACCTATTTTAACGTAAATATTTTTTTACAAATAATTATATTGCTATTTGACTGCAACTGCATACGACACAGACATTAAAATGTAATCTTTGTCTTTTAGAACTGTCATTTTATTATTTATAATTACACACATCATTTAAGTGCTGCAGGATATTTTTCAGAGTTTAAAATTGGATTCATTTAGTTGATCTACCAACAATATATTTTCTGCTCTCTATTCGAAGACAGTTTAGGATTTTTTTTGTGCGGATGTTTTGGATTTGAGGCACTTTGTCCAGTCCCTGTACAGTTACAAGATATTAAAATGAAATAAATGATAATAATGCAGAATCTGTACACTTCTCCAAGCTCCTGTCACTGACCAATGTCACGGACAGAACTGGTAACTGCAGCAGAAATTAATATATTAGTATGAAAACATTACGTTGCATGCAACGATAGAAAATAAATTGTGTCATGTATGCAGACAATGCAGTAACACAGAAGACAGTGAGATCTGACGTGTTCTACCACTTGGTAAATGTTGCTGGATTCTGAAATGAACTTTCATTTGCATAACAGATTGAATGTAAAATGTGGAGCTGTTTTGGCAATGGACATTTTTTTTCTTTACTGGATTAATCACTGTGAACCTTTATAATCAAAATAATTAAACATGTTATTTACATTCCTTTACTCTATTATCCATAGTATTCCCCAGAGATTAAAAAAAATAAATCTCAATTTCTGCAAACAATAACAAAAAAATAAAAAATAATATCAAAATAGTATATAAAAATCAAAGTTATATAAATAAAGGTCCTGTAAATAATGTTATGTGTAGTTATTTAACTGGATTATAGTACATTGGTATACCCCATGCATGTGTTATATGTGTAAGAGGACACAATCCTTCTTATATGCGGTGGGTGTAATGGATCTATAACTACATAATGCAACGTGTACGCCAGGCCGGTTTATACTGTCTCTATGGGTCTGAGTACTGACACTCACGCTTCCTATTTACTGATATGCGGTATTATTAAATTCTATTCACCGAGCGCTTCATATATGTGGTAAGAACACGGTTACGGAATAATCACCAGTCTTCAACAACCACTAGATACCTGTACTGCACAATGTTTTAATATTTACATATATCATTTACATATATATATATGTATATATATATATATATATATATATATATATATATATATACATATATATATATATATATATATACATATATACACACACATATATATATATATATATATATATATATATATATATATATATAATGCAAACACATTTGTATATATGTATGTGCACACATCTATTTTTTTAAAAAATTGGGGATATATAAAAAGAGTTGGGGATATATATAAATATACAAACACACATGGCAAACAACCATTTTGCAATTGAACACAATGGTTGAATGTGTTACCATGTAAAGACCAAGGCATAATGGACTTTCCGTGAGAGAAAATATATCTGTACCGTAAAAATAAATGTTATCTTGAGAAAAGTTATGTATCCTTCCCCACGATAGACAGTGCTTAACTTCATTTTCAAAAAAGATATTACAAATTAATCCCGGACAGGGATCAAAACGTGGATATTTTTTTAGAGCGCAAAATAATAATGAGATTCTATTTATCACGTTTGGTGAAACCATCCGTTGGAGAATTTTAGGGATACACCACGGTTGAACTGATGTTTAGCTGACATATTTGCAATGTTAGCATAATAAAAGTTCACCAAGATAATAAGATTAGCCTTTTTTAAAAGTTTGATGGCATGAAGAGCATATACTGACTTTTAGTAAAATACACTGGTTAAACTAAACCGCCTAACGTTCAAAGACATTAGGTCATGTTGGGGTGGCACAGTGGTGAGCATTGTTACCTCACAGCGCTGGCGTCATGGGTTCGATTCCTATCATGGCCCCTTGGTGTGGAGTTTGTATGTTCTCCCTGTGTCTGCGTGGGTTTCCTCTGGGTGTTCTGGTTTCCACCCACAATACAAAAACATAATAGTAGGTTAATTGACTTGGACAAAAAATGGACCCGTGTCTGAGGTAGGGAACTTAGATTGTAAGCTCCAATGGGACATTGACTGATGTGAGTCCATGAATTAGCAAGATGGCTGCCTCACAACACTGTGACGTGCTTTGAGTCCTATTGGGAGAAAGACGCTATATAAATATTTATCGCAAAATAAGACTGAAATTGTAATAAGTATAACATTATTAAACTCGCTGTTGTGGATGAGCCACTGGTTCATTTTCTAACTTCAATTTCTGCTTTATTTATTAATGTAAATAATCAGTTTATTTTTTTAATCTGCATCCTATGCAATGGTTTAATACAAATCTGTTAATCCGCACAATGACCTCTAAAGAGCATTTCAGCAGCACCTGCAGAACACAAACATAGAACATTTTGGTTGTAGACAATTCCACGTAAAGGGGGGACAGGACTGCAGGAAGGAAAGGAAAAACGACTGCACGCCCGTACAACCATTGTGGCTTCAGTACCAGCTCATAAACCCTTTCTGCGTCCACCCTGCCCAGTAAGATCTACTGTAGGCAGTCAGTGTTGTTATAAGAGGGGACCCTCGGCAGCCCCCTCCATTGTTTCGACTTACACTGTCCTCACACCCTATGTCTGACGTGCTATAGCGTGGACAGACTGCAGCAACACAAGCACTGCAAAGGAATCAATGCAGCATTCAAACACACCCTGCATCTCTGCTCTCAAACTTAGCAAATCAACGTAAAAAGCCACAACGGTCTTATGTTCCCAAGACAAGGTGTAACCAAGAACGGGACTGTTCAGATCGTGTTTATGCCTGGTGAAAAACACTACAAAGGATGCAAATAACTGGTTAAGGAAGCATGGTTAATGATGACATTATTGCTAAATCTAAAAAAAAATATATATATATATATATATATATATATATATATATATATAATCGTGGTTTTATTTATTTAGTAAGAGTCCACTTTGCAAGTATAATGGAGGAGACAATATTTATTTTTATGTGTGTGTACATACCATGCGAGGTTGAAATAAATGTTTATTTACAAGGGGAGAATACTGTCAGTAGAGCTGACTGTAAGAATTGTTTTTCTTTTTTTTTTATCTCTTTAACCACTTCGAAGGCTGGAGCTGCATTGCGTCGTGAGTGTATAACCCCGCGTGCGCCGGGCAGGACGGAACCAGAAAAAGCCGCAGTAGTAACAATATTTAATTTTTTAGAGAATAAACAAGAATTGATTCAATAATCTGCCTCGCTCGCTATCACACACCCCCCCCCCCCCTGTTATTTTATTTTTAAATAAAAAAACACAAAAAAAAAACCTCTTGGTCTTCTATTCTTTTCAACGGGTAGAGTGGGTGTGCCTGTCACTGACATTCTGCAAGGTTAAAATTAAGAAGAGTCCATCCTACCCCCCACCTCCTTCCACACGTCCCCTGTCCTCTTTTTTTTTTTTTTTGCTGATACCCCTCCCCTCCCCACATCCCTAACTCCAATATGGTCATTGATGCTCTACTATTCACCCCCCCCCCCCTCCTCCTTCACCTTCCTCCTCTTCTTCTTCTTCATTTTGCATAGCCGAGAAAGGGTGGTACAAGGAAGCAGGTGTGACGAGTGCCTAGCCATGGAGGGTCTTGCTTTATTGACAAGAATTATAATCCTCTTGTTTTCAGTGCATGGAGTCAGCAGATGTGAATATATTATTTTTTTTTTTCCATTTTTTTTTGGGCTGAATAATCCGTTCGAGAAAAAAAAAAAAAGAAAAAAAGGGGGGGATAAGGAAAGGAGGACAGCGAGAGAGATTAGGACTGGCTAATGATAAGTGGGAAGGTCCCCCCTGCATCTCTTTCTCCAGAACAGCTCCTAGCAAAAGCCACTTTTGCATGACACATTAAGACCTCAGTAGATTTAAGGAGAATTGCAATCTCTTTATTTATTTATTTTTTTTGTCTGTTTTCTCTGCCTCTTTTCAGCTCTCTCTTTTTTTGACAAGTCCTATTGTGATGCTATTTTTTTTTCCCCTATGTTTTTTTTTTTTTTTTTTTGCATTTATGCAGGTCTTTTCTTGTCTTTTCTTTACCGAATACTCCGGTGTGGCTGGAAATTTGTTGACGTGCCTGCTGCAATTTTGCAATGGGGAGTGTTATACTAGATGGCGTTTGTTGGATAGACGGCAGGTGTATGAAACGCAGGAAAAAAAAATAAGGAGGTAGGTGCGGATGAGCTTGTTTTGTATTTGAAAGTGGATTGGTCCAACAGCTCGGCTTGTTTACCAGGGTTGGTAAGTGGTAGAGGGTCACAACTCGTTGGTATTGCTACCCTACACCACACAAGGCTGAAGGCGCTGACAGCTGGACAGGGCAGTGGGAGCTGTCCAGCATCTCTGGTCTGGGGGGTAGAGGTAGGATTGAGTTTGCACGGATACTGTGACGAGTATTGAGGTTTGATCAGCAATAGAGCATTGCGAAAGAACAAAAGGGAAATTCGTCTCTCTCTCTCTCTCTCTCCTGATGATCAGACAAAGAGGCAGAAAGGACTCAGGTCTAGAGAGAAGTCCTTCGGCAAGACAGTTTTGGACTGGATGTTAGGAAAGAGGTAACCTTTAAACGAGTAATGGAATTTCTGTGTTTTGCTTCCAGATTTTGACAATCGCCTGGACGAATTAGATGGCAGGCCCTCTGGGCAAAATATAAGCCGATTTTTTTTTTACTGCCAGAGATATAGGTGGGTAGAATCCTGTAACATCTTTTCCGTCAATGCAGCTGCCTTGCTTCGGCGATTGATGCACCGTATTGATAAGAGATTACAGGTTTGCAACTTTATTGGGAATAACAGAAAATTCTGCTTTAGCATTTTGCAGCGCTGCACTGATTTGACAATTGCTTGTCCACGCCAGCCTCTAGCACTCGAGCTACAACAATGCTTTTAATTTTTCTACGACTGCCTCTCGGGTAACCCAAGGCGGTCTTAACCTCGGTATAATTACAGGTATATGCCTTATATTGTGTTTTTGGTCGTTCAGCAGATTTTTAGCGGAATAGCCGATAAAGGGCAGCCATGTTTTGTTGCTTTAGAAACGATACGGTATTGACTTGTCAGACGCTGCGACACGAAGGGGGTTTTATAATGTTTTTTACCCACCTTAGCGTAGAATGACCTTTCACATAGGAAAGCATTGTGTAAAATAGCAGGTGAGCCAGATTGATTAGTAAAGGGATTTGGAAGGGTATATGCAATGCAACCAAACAATCTTGCTTTGCTCTCAAGCTTGCTCCCTCCCCTCTATACCTCCCTCTCTCTCTCCCCCCCCCCCTCTCTTTCCCTGTCTCTCTCTCTCCCTCTCTCTGCTGCTGCATTTTGCATGAGCTATCTAGGTCATTAGCATTTTAGCGTATGCAAGACTTGACAAAGCTGATGAGAAACCAGATGGGCCCCTCTCCTATGTTTTTTTGCACCACTTGAGACCTCAGTAAAAGGACTGACTGCGGAGGCAGAGCCGGGATGCTTTATATCCATGCTACAGGCCCTCTTCTTCCACCAGATCATTTATGCTGCAAAACAGAAGGCAGCGCGTGCCTTGCCTCCTCCACCATTGACAAAGTCAACGGGCTTTTTTTTCTTATTTTTTAATTACCCTCAACCCCCCCTCCTCCTCTCCTTTTTGTTTATTTTTATGATTTTCCAAGCTACGCTCCGTCCTCAGCAATTTGCTTATCTCCGCTGTCAGCAGGACCAAGAGCATCTTCTGTGCAATGCGGCTGTCATTGTGACACAAGCCCGCCTCTGATCTACTGCAAAGGGAGAGTGCCGGGGTGCTGCCAGCTGGGCAGAACGTGAGGAAGCAGACAAGAAAACAGGAGCAGAACAGAGAGATAAGAGGGTCCCTTTCAGCGAAGCTTTCAGAATCCAGAACAAAGGAAAGCATTGGGACTGCACGGCATGGTATGATGGCATTGTCCAGCCAAGGTTTAGGGATCAGGATGCTTTTGCAATCATGCGGAGGAGACATTTCTGCCATGTTTGCCGTTGTTATTATTATTATTATTATTATTATTTTATTTTTTTGCATGCAGTCATCACACAGAGGGCCCTTCTCTCCGTGTTCACAGCGGACCTTGATTTAAATGTCCATACAATTAAGGCACGCGGTGAATGCCAAGAGAGGGTCTAATAAGCAGCAAGCAGTGACATTTGGGAGAAGACGTCTGGATTCAGAATGGATAACGGGAATCGGGACAAGAGAGCACAGCACAGCAGCACAGACTGGTTGGAGAAAACACATGTGCTCGTTCCCTTTAAATCTGCATTTTTACAAGCATATTTTTAGCTTCCTAAACTGATATATCAATTTGTATATATAAATACATATATATATATATATATATATATATATTTTTTTTTTAAAATGTATTTATTTTATTACGCTATATTTATGTGGTCCCTACATATATTTTTATAACTATGTTGTGTCTTAACGAAATGTATGTGAATATTTGTATACTAACCAGTAATTGTGGACATCAAACGGAAAACAAATATATATTTTTAGAGGCTAAATTGTTGCGGTGAAAATAAGACATTAAGAAAAACTGTCAAAATGTAAATTTATATGTGTATATAAAATTGTATATTGATTTACATTATATTGTATTCTTATATCTAGTATATATGCATGTATATATCTAGTGAGTGCATGTATATCTATCTATCTATATATATGTATATAAAAAAAAATATATTTTTATATATATATATATATATATATATATATAAATATATACATACTTACATACACACACGGAGTAAAATAAAATTTTATATATATATATATATATATATATATATATATTTTATTTTTTAGCATTTCAGCAACATTTTCTATCCCCATCTCTTCTCTTTATATTCATGTATTATGTAATGCATCACTCTCCCTCCATGAAATATTTACGCAATGTTTATCTTTACGGCAGTAATGCAATTTCCGCTGTTAGTTCATAATGCGATGCTGATGCCCAAGAAGGCCTGTCAGACAGAGGGCTAAAGTGCATCTCGTGCACTTAAAGGGTTAATTAAATTAACAAAACAAAAAAAAATGCGGAGAGAGGAGGTTTGGCTTTCCCTAAGGATTTCCACCAGCACTAGAAGAAAAAAAAAATGTAGCGAGTAATGGAAAGTTAATAGTCTGTAAATGTCGTATAAACATTAGGCGGAGAACCTAATTCTGTCAAGGAGTCTTTCCTGGCCACTCTAGACAGGGGAAGAGTCTTGCAACGTTGCAGGCCTACAGAAACCTCAGCTGGACCTCAAGACATGGACTGTCAGCCAAGGGACCACCGACATTGAGTAAACCTGGTATGAGGAAGTCAATACTGAAAATATTTCCATATTTAAATATGCCCTACAAGACTATTTTGCTTTTTGGGGAAAGTACGTAAGTGGGAATTCATCTTACAAAGCGTTAGAGATGGGCCTTTATCCTAAATAATAGTTACTCTTCACACACACAATGTATGGTCAAATATTTATAAGTCGCCAGCAAATATTTCAGTAAAGAGCTTATAACTCAGAAGCTTCACTGGACCTAACGTTGGGGCTCTCTAGGCCCCCGAGAAGCATTACGCTACTATCAGACGTAGTCAATATCATTAATCCTAATTCCACATTTTATAGTTTTGAAGGCGAAAATTCTATAATATTTATGAACCATGCAGATACAGTCTTCTACGATAAATCGTGTAGGATATAAAGATTTGTAACATCAGAGGATTTGGCAGATTTCGGGCTACATCATGGGATTGAAGAGGATATTTGCCTCTTTTCCAGCATTAATTCACACAAACAATTCGCAGGTCTTCATTTTTTTATTTATTTTTTATTCTATATGTTTCAGCTTTGCCATTTCAAATTTTCAATTGAAAAACAAACTTTGGAGGTAAAAAGAAATATAAAAAGGTTAAAAAAAAATAAAATACAAAGAATACAATGTAAGGGAATCAAGAACGCCAGTATTATAAATCAATATTACGGGGTAAAAGATATGATGTGTTAGGGCTGCCAGATTCGGTTTTACAGGCAACTTTACCTCCTTTTACATAAACTTTTTTTGTACTTTGTCCAAATCTCAACACACAAAATCATAATTTCCTACACTCTAGCTGAATACACAGCTCACAGGACATCATGACTCAGGGCACTATCTACATTTAAAACAAGAAAAAGTCTGGACGCTGATTAAGTTACGGCGGACGACCTTCTGTCTGTCACACCGGTTAAGTGAGTCTCCTATTTTTCCACATAGAAATATCAATACAGATACAGTTTTTTACTTGTCACGCCATGAAACAGTTGGGTTTAGAAACCATTGATGTTACATATGGCTGTTAAGCAGTCACTAAGCTTAGTGCAATTTAGGTTAACGTTACATAATCCAAAATGCACCCAAAGGAGATTGTTTGAGGGCTAGCTATATCCCAAAAGCTGCTTTGCCAGTGGCTATTAGCATCTAATGCAGGACAAAAGATATCAGTGATGTGTGAGAAGGATTTTCCCTTTCAGTACTGGACAGCTCATTTACCACTTGGTCACCCTTCCCAATTGTTATTTAAAAATAAGTTATTAAACATTCACCAAACTTTTTGACTGGCAGATATTTCCATTATTTTGTTGACTTAGTCCTCACATAAACGCCACTGTATGACAATACGCCGTTATAATACTGTATCCTACACGGATACATGTCTAGGTGCCTTACATTATACACTAAGCGTCATGGCTTTACAGTCTGCCTAGTTTAAGGGTAAGAAACGGGAGCACGAAAAAAAAATATGTAAACAATTAAAATAAGGGCAAAACGTTCAATATTTATAGGTCTTATTTTTTATTTTTTAGATACAATATTGATAAAGTAGCTTATGGAATTAATCGCATGACGGAAATGACAAAATATAACAATACGTCCATTTAAAGTCATTTTTGTCCACTTGATGGAATTTTTGGGGAGGTCCGGGGTTCCTGCCGATAATTCGGTTCCTGCTCTTTGACCTTTTCACGATACAGTTTTAATTTTAGAACCTTCCACATCAAGAAATATATAACACAAGCATTTGCCCATCTTGGTAATTACTATTGCATGAAAATTGTGTATTCCACTGGGGGGCTATTTTATTCTCTCTCTCCCTTTAAAGCGGTTTGAAAGCCCACAGGCAATTTCATAAACCTTTGGTGAAATCTGAATTAATGTCTCTGCATTTTTAATCCTCTTTTTTTTTCCTTTCCCCCAAAGCGTGCGTGAACTGAAGGGTTAAACGTCATTAATCCAATAAGACTCAGCCATTAGTGGGGCATGGTTTGTTTTTTTTTTAAACATTTTTTTTTTTCATAAAGTACTCTCAATTCTCCAGGCTAACCGTGTCCTTAATACAGTCACGAGTACAGAGCGGAGGAGAGCTGTAGGCTGTGTCTACACACAGATTAGGTCACTGAATGTATAGGTGATCCGAGCGCTTCGTGGCAGAATGGATGAACGGTTACTGAAACTATAAAGCTGACACAAGCTTCCTCACAAAACTTAATTCCTCTCACAGTATTACAGCAAAACAACAAGAAGCAGGCTACGCGGCGGATGCATGGTGACACGTCTCCGTTCCCTGTGCATATAGGGCACTCTGTAAGACTCAGTTCTGTGAGGCTTTTAAGGTTATACGACAGTCCTCATTTATGCGATTCAGGGCTGTAAGTCAAGCTAGATAGGAACTGAGCAGCTCATAGTAATCATCTTTTCTGCACGTAAGGTCAATGGAACGGAGTAAGCCTGAGATAAGAGACAGTATGAAATTGCTGACAGTTCAGTCTCCGGATTCCAACACTCAACGTGTGCAGGAAAAGACAGGCTCATAACAGAGCCGTATCATTTATATTAACAGCACGCAAATCTATTTTTTCCATCTCCCTTATTTTCCACGGTTAATCTTCTGACTGAAACATTTATATATTAACCACAGCTGACTTAACGCTGGTCAATAATATCTTAGTCTGCAGCATCGTTACACCCCCTTTATATAATATGTACGTTCCTCTGCACACGGTGTGACTGGATATATTGGAAAGCATCTGACTGAAGAAGTGACCTACAATCAGAAAACCAAAAGCACAGCGGAAAAAAGTGCACGCGTCACACAGTGAAATCGGCCGTTTTGTGGAGTCCTTATAAATGCAATATTTTATTCATTCTGTGATTGATGTCGCAAGTCCTGAGTGAATTGCTACGTGTTCATTGCTTCAGCCATTTTGTTCCTCAGTCATGTTACTGGCAGATAGTGAATTGATACAAAATGGATGAAACAAGGTGCTTTTTCTAGGCTCCATTGTAAAATTTGCAATGGGGATTACGTCAAGCACTGTAGTGTTTCACAGCATATACTGACAGAAACATAAGACAGCAACATACATCATCATCATCATCATTTATTTATATAGCGCCACTAATTCCGCAGCGCTGTACAGAGAACTCACATCAGTCTAAATTCCCTAACATACACACACACACACACACACACACACACAGACTAGGGTCAATTTGTTAGCAGCCAATTAACCTAGAAGTACTAGTACCACAACATTAAAACCACTGACAAGTGAGGTGAATAATATTGATTATCTCATTACAATGGCACCTGTCAAGGGGTGGGATTTATTAGGCAGCAAATGAACAGTCAGTTCTTGAAGTTGATGTGTTGAAAGCAGGAAAAAATGGGCAAGTGTAAGGATCTGAGTGACTTTGACAAGGGCCAAATCGACTTTGACTGGGTCAGAGAATCTCCACAATGGTAGGTCTTGTGGGGTGCTCCTGGTATGCAGTGGTTAGTACCTACCAAAAGTGGTCCAAAGAAGGACAACCTATGAACCGGCGACAGTGTCATGGGCATCCAAGGCTCACTGATACTTGTGGGGAGTGAAGGCTAGGTGGTCTGGTCCAATACCACAGAAGAGCTACTGTAGCACAAATTGCTGGCTATGATAGAAAGGTGTCAGAACACACAGTGAATCGCAGCTTGCTGTGTATGGGGCTGCGTAGCCACAGACTGGTCAGAGTGCCCATGCTGACCTCTGTCCACCGCCAAAAGTGCCTACTATGGGTACGTGATCGCCAGAACTGGACCATGGAGCAATGGAGTGGTGTGTCTGTGTCATTTACCTGGGGAAAAGATGGCACCAGGATGCACTAAAGGAAGAAGACAAGCCGGCGAAGGCAGTGTGATGCTCTGGGCAATGTTCTGCTGGGAATCCTTGGGTCCTGGCATTTATGTGGATGTTACTTTGACACGTACCACCTACCTAAACATTGCTGCAGACCAAGTACACCCCTTCATGATGGCAGTGGCCTCTTTCAGCAGGATAATGCACCCTGCCACACTGCAAAAATGATTCAGGAATGGTTTGAGGAACATGACATAAAGCTCAAGGTGTTGACTTGGCATCTCAATCTCTCAAAATCCAAATGAGCATCTGTGGGATGTGCTGGAAAATCAAGTCCGAGCCATGGAGGGCCCATCTCACAACTTACAGGACTTCAAGGATCTGCTGCTAACGTCTTGGTGCCAGATACCACAAAACACCTTCAGAGGTCTAGTGGAGTCCATACCTCGACGGGTCGGAGCTGTTTTGGTGGCATGAAGGGGCACAATATTAGACAGGTGAAGGTAACGCTGTGGCTGATCACTGTATGCTGGCCTATTTAATAAGGCAGTGGAAAAGCTAAGTGCAAATGTGTTAATCAATATTTTTAACTACATAAAATAATATTAATGGCATTGCAATTTTCCACATTTATGTGACTGTTTTGCAAATTTTTGTGGAAATGCTAATTGCTATATATAGTTTAGTTTTATTTTTTTGCACCTTAAGACATTTTTGCTCTATTCTCAATTCACACTGAGCGGGAACATTGCTGTTTACACAGCCTTTTACATTTCCCTAATGTCATGACAGCACAGTATATGAGACTGTATGAGAGAATAACACAGCTCTGACTAATGTACACATGGGGTAGATTTATTAAAACTTCTAAAAAGGAAAAGTGGACGTGTTGCCCATAGCAACCAATCAGATTCCAGCTACCATGTTCTAGACTGTGCTATATAAATGCTATGTAAGCTAGAATCTGATTGGTTGCTGTGGGCAACACCTCCATGTTTCCTATTTAGAAGTTTTAGTAAATCTATCCCATGGTGTAGACTGGAGGTGCTTGTACACAACCTGAGAAGCACAAGTACTTCACAAAATGATGTTACGTTCATAAGAGTCCAATAATAAAAACCTAATCTAGAGAATATTATTATATGATATCTAAGCATGCAGTGCAGAACTCTATACACTAGATTTATAGGATACTTAGAATAACTCCCAGTAACAGTGCCCAGCAGTCATAGCTAGGGAGATATGTGGACAAGTGTCAAGGGGTGTAATAGGAGACTGCGAGTAACAGGGAGTTACGTTATCTATCTGGCTGTCCTGTAATATGGTCCTGACCTGTAGAGCTGACAATCTAATGTTGAATAGATGGGAGCATTTGGGCATAAGGCAATTTTACAAGGTCATGAAATCGAGATCTCAAAAGATTATTTATTACAAGTTATTTATATAACATCATCATCATATTATCCAGCGCTGTACAGAGAATATTTAATCACTCACATCAGACCAGACCCTGCATCATTGGAGCTTACAATCTAAATACACATACACACACACACACATACATACAAACACACACACACATATACACACACACATACATACAAACATACACACACACTTACACATACACACATATACACACACACACACACCAGGGTGCATTTTTGCCAGCAGCCAATTAACCTACTAGTATGTTTTTGGAGTGTGGGAGGAAACCGGAGCACCCAGACGAAACCCACGCAAACACGGGGAGAACATACACACTCCTCACAGATAAAAACATGGTTGGAATCGTACCCATTACCCCAGTGCTGTGAGGCAGCAATGCTAACCACTGTGTCTATGAAAATATTTAAAAAAGGGATAATCTCTATAATTGAATTCAATTACTTACTTCACCAATTGGATATTAGAAGCAAATTCTGAAGTCATTTGTTGTTTGCTAAGAACATATTTGCACATGCACATATTGTATATATTGTACAAGACGCAATAGAAGCCAGAAATTGTACACATCACCACCAGACATGATGTCATAACATCAGCACCAGTTCATGGTCAAACCCATCTTACAGCCCCTCCCCCCCTC
This sequence comes from Mixophyes fleayi, assembly GCF_038048845.1. Taxonomy (NCBI): domain Eukaryota; kingdom Metazoa; phylum Chordata; class Amphibia; order Anura; family Limnodynastidae; genus Mixophyes; species Mixophyes fleayi. The sequence continues at coordinate 21,135,429 of NC_134404.1, read as the reverse complement.
CCCCCAATCAAAACAAAAACATTTTTGTATACTCCCTGAAACAATGTCGTTAATTGGGTGAACACATTTGGAGATGAGCCCTAAAAAATACATTTTGCAAAACATAGTTTTGTAACCGAATATCACAACAAAAATCCTAAAATAAAATATGGGGTGAAGGGGTGAGCAATGCATTCTTACAACACCCCCGAGGCCAGTGATGCCAAAGAGTGTTTGTTTTTATTAATTGTATTAAATACCATATTGACTTAACCCTGAGAAAAACAAAGTCATTATGGCAAGGTTCCTGTCTTGTGTTCTGTATTAGCAACACATTCCCCTCGAAGGTTACTGGTTACACATATAATTCTAGACACAATCAGGAATGCAAAAGGTCCCCTAGTCTGACTCTTTATCATATGAGCAAAATGATTATAAAACGGTATTAACCACGACGAACTCTGTTTTGTTTAGTCTCCTTCATTCAGTACCAGCGTTCTACGTGTGCCACAAGCTGTAGAACAGTAGGGTATCATGTTAGAGTGGGGATTATATGGGAGAATGCCCCCCTAATGTGACATTTTAGGTAAGTGATATATTTCACAGTAGGGGTGCATTATTCCTTATAATATAAAAGTGGTGGTTTTTGACAAATACATTAACTACCATTTTACTTATTATGTTTCAATAAGTTTTTTTGCTTACTTAGGTACATTTCTAGAAGACTGAAAGGACAGTTGTCACAAACTTTTGCTGTGTGAGTGATTTAGGGTTTTTTTGCGTGAGGTTGGGATTATACTTGTAAAATAAAGACTTGACACTTGTTTGGCAAAGAAAGGTCACAACATTTTATTGCAATTGGCAAACAAAAAGCCACGACCAATCAGCCACCAGCCATTCCAACACCAAAACTGTGGCAACCAAAAACGACCTTGGACACTTCTAGGTAGCGTAGACCCACTCTCCCTTGATTGGCTCAGTAGCTGGGATCCGCCCATAAAGTCATTGCCCAAGGGGAGTGTTACTAACGACAAATGTCTTACAGAGGACACAGAAGATCTTGTTTTCTTTGTCACTCTCTGACATTACTATGACCAAATATGAGGATAGTCCACAGTTGTCTATACCAGTATTTCTACTACTCGTGTGATACAAACACAAAGCATCTCTCAGTGATGATCTAGGTCGACTAGAAGAAGGTCAAGAGAGTGGCAACTACAGTTTAATGCCAAAGAGTGCAAAATCATGTACTTGGATCTCAAAAACGCGAAGGCTAAATACAGTATTAACGGCACTATAATGGAAACTACTGAGGAGGAAAGGGATCTAGGAGTCACTATTTCATGTGACATAAAGGCAGGTAAGCAATGTAACAAAGCAATGAGGAAGGCAAGTCAGATGCTGGTTGTACAGGGAGAGGAATCAGTAGCAGAAATAAAGAAGTAATAATACCACTGTATAGGTCATTGGTACGGCCTCATCTAGAATACTGTGCTCAGTTCTGGAGGCCATATCTCCAGAAGGATATAAATATATTACAGACTGTACAAAGATGGGCAACTGAAAAGGTGCATGTCCTACAGCAAAAAATTACCCAGAAAAACTAAAATATCTTAATATGTATAGTTTGGAGCAGAGAAGGGAAAGGGGGGACATGATAGAAACGTTCAAATATATCCAGGGTTATAACAAGGTGCAGGAGGGAAACATTCTACAAAGGAAGAGAAGTATTAGAACACAAGGACATGTACTGACACTGGGGGAGGGGAAGAGAAGTATTAGAACACGAGGACATGTACTGACACTGGGGGGAAGAGAAGTATTAGAACACGAGGACATGTACTGACACTGGGGGGAAGAGAAGTATTAGAACACGAGGACATGTACTGACACTGGGGGGAAGAGAAGTATTAGAACACAAGGACATGTACTGACACTGGCGGGAAGAGAAGTATTAGAACACGAGGACATGTACTGACACTGGGGGGAAGAGAAGTATTAGAACACGAGGACATGTACTGACACTGGGGGGAAGTAGGTTCAGAGGAAACGTGAGGAAAAACTACTTCACAGAAAGGGTAGTGGATAAGTGGAATAGCCTCCATCAGAGGTGGTAGAGGCTGATATAGTAGAGCAATTTAAACATGCTTGGGATAGACATAAGGATATCCTTACAAAGAACTAAGGATCAAATAGGGTTTGAGGTTACCATAGGTTAAAAAACGGGCAGACTAGATGGGGCAAGTGGTTCTTATCTGCTGTCACATTCTATGCTTCTATGTTTCTCAGTAGGATAGCCTATATCAGGCCTCCCAATCACGTTTATTCCCTAGGCTCCAGCTCTTGCTGCCTATTGGATAACATGACCTAAATCACAGCACGGACAAGTTATCCTGGAAACAAAATGAGAACTGAAAAATACTTTGACGTGAAGACACAAATGGCAGCTGACTATAGAACTGACCAACATCGACAATCCAGAATCTAACCCACTTGTAGACTACTTTCTATAGGTACATTTAATTTTAACAGTATAAATGTTTGTACTTGTGACAGCGACGCTGAGAAGTATTCTGGTAATAAATACATATGGATGGTTCACGACACGCTGTTCGTGATAAATATCTAGGTGGGTGTTTGGCAGATGGAAAATATCATTACATCACCATGGGCCAAAATGAACCAGTCATTTCAGTGTTCCCTACCATGTTAATTTAACCTGAGAAATGCAGACAGATGAAACAGCAAAGATAATACCATTTGTATTTCTATTATTGACCATAAGCCCCTCTTTATGCAAAGTGCCAGACTAAGCAACCACATCAATCTCACCAGATCTTCCCATCGGCAATAATATCAATTAATTCAATGCTTTTTGAAAGGGAAATCACTAACTTCTTATTGAACCCAGCCAATTAAATATTCCTTTATGCATTATTATTCATGTCCTTTTATTAACAGTTGAAAGTATTAATTCCGTTTGGTCTCCGCCTCATTAGATGGTACAATGTAATTTCGCTATTACATACACAGAAACATACACACGCAGGAACCTGCTTTTGGATGGTGGGAGAGCACCCGATGCACAAACACAGGGAGAACATGCACACTCAAATCTAAATTCTGTAACTCACCAGAAAGTCTTTAATGTATGACCCTACGGCTGAAGATTTTATGACACATTGAAATATCAATAATTTATAAAGGTCCTTTACCATTATAGGTGTTCAAATATTTGAAATTATATGTAAACTGGTTAAGTATTTTTTATTATATTATATATTATATATATTATATTAAATCCTACATATGTGATGTCCAAAAATATCCAGCTTTTGGGACGGGAACCAAAACCTTCTCTTCTTGCTTCTTCCATGTCTAGTCTCCATTGACCCCTGGACCTCCCATCTCTGGAATCCCTTCCAAAATGCAGAGAAACAATTTGCAAAACTACCATCCCATATCCTAACTGCCTCGTCGATAAGTCTTGACACAAGAGGACCCACCACACGTTCCTTCGTGGTGGTCTGTCGAACACAACATATCAGCATGCCGGGTCAGTGTTTCAGTATTCACATCTTCAGCCAGAGGTTAAGTGCAGAAAATTTGCATTCATTCATTTCCATACGGTTCAAGGGAGAGCCAAACCCCCTTTATCAAGGCAATATTATGCAAAAATTAAAAAATATTTTAAAAACTGAGAGATGTTAGAGATCTGGTACAAGCAAGAAAAGGGGACTAAACTGTAACTTACTGCAATATGCATTACTGTCAGAATAAATCTGAAGTTAGGGGTAATTTATACAAACCAGTGTATGATATTAACAATCTACATATCACCAAGAATCTCACCAACACGGTTTCTCCTGTTGCGCACATTGGGAAATGATTCAGTGTCTGAGATCTGATACAGTCTGGTTGTCATCTTTCTCAAACTATATGTGATACAGGGGTTTGTCCCACGGGGCTTCAAGTATATTATTCAAACCCACCTTTTGGAATGATGCTATTTATACATCCAATCAGGACCACTGCTTGATACCAGATTTCTTTTAGATGCTATTTCCTTCATTGTCACTGGTAATTTATAATTACTTTAAATTCCAGAGCAGAAGTTATGTACAAGTCCAAGGCACAGCAATGGGGAATAGATTTGTGCCAGGTTTCACTTGCTTGTATATACGGTTATTTGAACAAGGGTCATCGAAAAAGGAGAATTAATCTGATCCTGATACATAATTCACAAGGCAAAATCTATATTTGTGAAAACTTTTTTGTTTTAAATTGTTAGTACCAACAGCTACTGTATCCAGACTTTAGAAGCTGCCACCATCATAACTCCTACTAAACATACCTTTTACTCAGTTCCCTGAAGTCAGAAGGAATTGCACTAAGAATTATATTGATACATTCCAAAATGCTAATACAACATTTTAAGGACAACAAATTGCAAAAACCTTATTGAGAAATCTGCTCACAAGACAAAATTTATTACAAGACACAAAAAAAAAAGAATCAATGGATTCAACAAATCTTGCAAAAACATTGGCATATTTTATACTGATCCCTTTCATAAAATATACCTACTCACCCTAGTGATTTTTAAGATGACTTAGCACCTAACCAACAAGTACTCTCCTTCAATCTCAGGATCTTCTGATGTGGTGCACCATATGCCTGAGCTGCGTCTCTATCCACTATACTAACAGTTCTACAATCTCAATATCAGGTGAATCCCGGCTTTTATCTCCACGTCATTTACTTTTTGAATGCTAAACCTTGGCCAAGTTTTTTCTGTACCTGCCAGTCTCTTACTTTTCAAAGTACCATGACTGTAAGTCAATATCCCAAGAAAATTTGGGACCCTAACTTCAAAATTTCAGAATTGGCCTGTAAGAATTACATTTAATTACCGATTTCTGTGATGGACTCTCTGAGATCGTCAAGGAGAAATTGACATCTCAGGATCTACCTACTATTCTTAAAGACCTGATGAGCTTGTGAAATAAAACCGACTTCCCGTTTAGAGAACAAAATCAATAGAGGGATTGCTTTAGAACAACAGCACAAGTCTGGTTGGCTCTTAGATTCCAACAATCTCCAAAGAGCCTATAGTGATGGGTCATGTTTTGGAACAGGAGTCCACCTGCAGAAGCATATTGGGCCTATGTTTAAATTGTGGAGGGAAGGGATATGTAGACTTAACCTCATGTATCAAACTCCCATTGTCCCGTAGATTGTAAGCTTGCGAGCAGGGCCTTCTCACCTCTGTTTTACCCAGTTTGTTTATTAGTTTACTATGTTTGTCCCCAATTGTAAAGTGCTACGGAATATGTTAGTGCTATATAAATAAATGATGATGATGATGATGATGATGATATGTTATCATCCAATTGTTCGGGAGTCGGAGAGATCAAACTATGAGAAGTTTAATCTACTTCGAAGACTTATGAAAACAGATGCTACTTCTGCTATCTTATTCAATATAGTCTCATTCAAAAACATGGAATACTCCACATTATTCTTGGAAACAAACCTTGGGTCCTGGTGCTCTTGATTAGAGTATCATTACTAGGCATGCTTTACATAACGAGCAAGTTTCCTTTTCTTGACAATTCTAAAGCCTTCAACCCACTGCTTCTTGGCATACCATGGCTTCAGCAAACAAGCCCCTGTCCTTACACTCGGAACAAATTCTTTCCTCCTGTTTTACCTCTTGCCTGGAAAAAGCTGCTCCAAATTCCCCTCCGCTTGTGGTATCTATGAAAATTCTCTGAGCTTGTCCCAATCATCATTTCCAGTACTATGATGGGTTTTCTAAAGGCCAACGCAAAGAACGTTCCACCCCATTGTTCCTATAAATGTGCCATCAGCCTCATACAAGATACCTCAACAACTAGGAACTGAGTGTACCTCTTAGTAATTCCCGAAGCCAGGATGATGTTATATTCTAAGGAAAGGTAAGACAGTGATTTCACCTTAAAAGTCTCCTCTGCTACTCCACTGCCACCTCGTCCCCGATAATGAAGTGGTTCAGCTGGCATGTGTATGTTACGGACGGAGAGGGAGCGCGTCCAAATCGAATAGACTCTGATTTACTACCTGCATCTCATAGACTTAGAGAAGTTCCCCAATGTTCCTATTAGTAGTTCCCTGGTGACCATTCGACTAGTGTAACTTTCACGAATTGGAAGGGATCCTATAAGGTTCCTCCCCTCATATGTTTAATGTGGTTTAACAGCAGAATGGTTTAAGGTGTTCCTCCCCACTATTTACCCCTTCAATCCTTCCCCTTTTTATTTTTGTGTCCTTTCCTTACCCCCCCCCCATCCCTTTCTTCTTTCTGTACCCCATAATTTCTGAAAAATTAATAAAAATACTATTGAAGTTAAAAAAAAAAAAAGTCTACTCTGCTGTCGGTTCAGGCTCTTTCTTTGTTAAGAGGCCTCAATAAAAGGACCAATATCCTTTATAACTTAATCCGGGTAGAAGGAGGACACGAGTGGAAAACAGCTTTTAATATTTGGAACTGACACTAGTGATGACTTTCTGGCCTCTGTAATGACCAATAGTGTTTAATATTTTTGTTAATTAATTTTTCTATAATTTTATCATCAATGTTTGGCTGATAAGTTAATTTTCTCTTCAGATTTGTTTTGCCATTAGAAACATGTGAAGACTATACTAAAATGCCTACTTAACAATGAAGTTTATGCAAAATTAGAAAAATAGATCTTTGAATTGTCCATTTTTTATTATATATATTGTTTCCACCTTGGGACTTCAAATGGATTCTGAACATATTTCTGCTATCTTGAACTGGACTCAGTTTGTAGGTATAAAAGCCACCAGAGATTTGTTGGCATTGCCAATTATTGCCAATTCATTAAAATTTATTTTTCTGTGATTGCCCCCATAGTTGCTCTCAGTACAAAAAAGGGGTGAAAATCACCTGGTGGTCTCCCAAAGACACCTCTGCTTTCCTTGTCTTAAAAAGAGCTTTTTCTTCTTCTCCACTACTCCAGCACCTTGATCCTACTCAATCTTACTCTTAGAGGTAGATGCTTCCACAGTTGGAGTTGGCTTTTTTACAAAAGCTTCTTCCTGCATCCTAACTACCCAGAGTAATCTACCAATGCTGGTCACAAAACACAATCCCAGGTTAGTTCACAAATCCTCACCGACTGGTTCCACAGACACACCCTTCTTATAAGAAACCAGCTGATCTCTACAATAATTAACCCCTTCCTTAGAACAGATAGCACAATGTCCTGGGAGAAAAATACATTCTTTCCCAGACTCCACCAGTTGTCTCACAATATGTTCCCACCGCTTTAGTCGCTTCCAATGAGCGTGCATTCAAACACATGCCTGTGATATCAGGCCTATCTATTTAAACCTGGCCAGACTGAATAACAATATTTCCCTTATGTTTAAGTCTTATTTAAAGCAGCAATCGCATAAAAATCAGGTTGTTTTTTAACATAAATCATTGTGGCAGGCTATAAAAAGAATTTTGGTATTTATCATTTTTTCTTTTTTATTTTTGCTTCATGCTGCTATTAATAATTTATGATTCTGGGCTACCATGGCAACCACAGTGATGTGGCACATGATGTAGTGAGCAGAGAGGCTTTGGAATGTCTCTCTGTGCTCTGTATTCAGAGTGGTACTCAAAGCTTAATGTTCTTGGTAGAAAGCCATGCGCCCTCCCAAATATGATGCTTAGGAGCTGCAAATCAAGATTATTAGCAGATTTTGTCTGAGAATATTGCTTTTTTTTCCGAAATTGTCTTTGTTATCTACTGTAGAAGAAAATTAGAAAAACTGCCATAAAACAGATTGGCGAAGTCCCAGCTTGCTGAATGAAAATGAACTGTGAACCTGAGTGGGAGAATACCCCAAGCATTTTCATTATGTGATTAATAAAAAAAGTTGGCCCATTGTGGCACTGAAGCAAACTGTGAAAGAAGAACAAAGTGAACCATTTTACCAAATCTACCTCCGGTCACCCAGATCACTGAATTACCTTGTGACGTTGGCAGATCTACAATAAAGTCCAAGAAAAGAGGATTCCAAGGCTCCTGTAACGGACAAGGGATCAGTACACCCATAGGGGGTCTTCTTAAAGACTTTGATTTAGCATAAATGGCACATAGCTAGAGATAACAGCCAATCACTGACATCCAAACAGGATACAACTGTCCTAATTTGCCCATTGTGGCTCCTCCAGAGCTTATATAGATCTTTACAGAAGCTGACCAGGAAAGGTCCATACAATGTAAAGTACCAGAACTTCTTACAATGGGTGCACTAGTGGGGGTAGGGGGGGGGACTTCATTAGACAAGATTTAAAACCCCTTTAGAATCCATGTGTGAGCCCTGAACTGCCTGCTCCTCCCCTCTCTCCAATACATCTAAGTTACGTGATTATTCTGACCATGTACAGGTTTTATCTTATCCCTATAACGTGTGTGTCTAAGACAAATGTCCAATAGTCTTTCATTTCATTTGGCATCAGTTGGGGAACGAAGCATACTGGGTACTGGGAACACGCAGCATTTTCCACACTGATTAAGCAGCAGATGTACTTCCATTTGTAAATAGTCACATTTGGCCAATGTTACAACATTTTCCTGGCCAAAAAAAAAAAAAGCTCCTATCATTTTTTTTCTGTTGGGCTATGTATCTCTAGTGTCCCATTTTCATCTGCCTCCAGCTGCTAGGACAAAATTCTTGCAGAGCTTTGCAGGATCTAAGCTATGGCTGAATTCTCCACTATATTTGTGCTGCTGCAGGGTGCCTACCCAGCATTTAAATACCAGCACACCAGTAATTATATGCGCCTACTAATGCATGCTCTCTGCATAAAGGCAGCTCCTTATAAGGGTGTGCACTCTGCAATGACATCACCGGCAGCTCAATAGCACAGCCGGGAAGCATTGCAGTGAGGCTAGAAGACAAGGTAGAGAAGCAGAGTGGTGATTACTTGATTGTGTCAGCGCTGACACTGTTGATATCAGCAATTTAGAGTGTGAAGACAAGATGATGGGGAACAAAGTCACAAACCAGCACTAATTGTGCCACGGTGCTATGCTTTGTGCCCAGTTTAGTTATTAGCTGATCGTGGAAATAATCTAAGTGTATCTGATCCATCGGTGTATAAAGAGTCATTCTGCTTGAAGTAGAATACAGCCTTAAACAAAGAGATTTAACATGTTATTGCCTGATGTCCATCTTTGATCGAAAATATAGCCCTTAAGCATTTTTTTTGGAGGGGGTGGGGGTGGATTCTCCCAGCTCTCAGCCACTCCCCAAAATATATACAATTACCCCCAGGAAAATATTGTACAGAGCTTTCACTGTGATTCCATACAGCTTAATGCACAACAATGCAAATGACCATAAGAGCATAAAAAGCACAATAAACATTTTTCAATGATGTTCTCTATAGCAACAATTATGCATCTGTATAATTTTTTATCACTAAGGCAACCTAAAAAGGAAAATACTTAAGTCTGCGGTGCTCCGAGACGGGTCTCAGTCCCTCGCTTTATTTTAATCTTCCTGCTCTGCCTGTTTGAAATTAGCTGAGTCGGTGACAATGCCCCTCCCCCGCGGATCTCTGAGACTGAAATGCACACATTGGCAAAAGCTAAAAATGCCACTTCAAAGTATTGCCTAATTGCATAATTGACTTCTTCATTAAAGGCATCCTGAGGCCTCTGAGGTGGAAATAGGGGTTTACTGAAGAACATTGTGCATATTCCTGCACAAACGAAAGTGCCTCCTAGTGTACATAGTCTCCACCCCTTTATTAGAATGTTGTCTTGCAAAACATTGTTGTTACATTCATGCACAAAATCAGAAGCATAGCTTGTTTTATCCACAGGGAAGACACTACTATAAGCAAATCTCAACCAGTGATATATAATGCTCCAGTGACACGCCCAAGAGGAGCACCGGTCTGGAGCGTTTGGTTATGACGTCACAAATAAGATTCTGTCAGTCCCAGGCAGAGATTAATGAGGGGCACAGGGGGCTTACTCTGTTTATCCAACGTTATAAACCCATATCAAGTATCTTAGCACATAATAAGGGAATTCCTGCAACGGATGTCGCATATTTTCATTACAGCTGTACTACCATCTATTAGGTATATTTTATTAATTTACTCCTTACCCTAGTTGGTTCTTCTAACAGCCATGGCTGAAAACCGGGGCTAAGTGAGACTGCAGAGGGAGCAGGGAGTGTGACTCGTGCTCCTGCAACCCTCTGCTGCCATTTTAAAATGGCGCACATAATTTATTTGCCTGTTCTGTTTTACTGTTTGTGTCTTGGCGCCGGCTAAGGGAAGAAGGTTAGCCAAATTTATCGAGTAGGTGACAGTGCAACTTTAAAACAGGTGCAAGATGTGTCTAATTAACTCTTCTCACCATGGACCCTAGACTGGACATGGAGGCATGAATGGAAGTAAGAAGTAAGAAGGTTTTTGTCATCAGCAAAGGAAGGGTTCTTTACTGTAAGGGTAGTTAAGCTCTTTAATACTTTACCACATAAAGTAGTGATGGCAAATTAACTAACAGCCTGTGCAGCAGGAGGAGCCACTAACCTGGTGTGATCATGCTTCCCTCAGTAACTATGGCAGGGGCCCCAAGAATTTCCTGTACCAAGGCCCTAAATTTCTCTTAGTGGCCCTGAACATCCCCCAACCCCCCATTAGCACCCTTCTTCTCAATATACACACCCATGAACACAGATCCCCACCCTGTACAGACCAGACTTGGGCGATTTTCCACACACAGCTAAGCTCCACCTCCTCCAGGTGGGCTGAGAGGGGGCAGGTGCAAAGTAGGGGGTACCAGGCCAGCCTGCCCAACCCACCAGCCCCCCATTAGCACCCTTCTTCTTATTATACAGACCTACGAACACAGACCTGCACCCTGCGCCACGGACCCCTCAGCACAACTAACTAATAGAACCAGGAACCTTCTACCATGACCATCGGCAGCATCAACACAACGACACCAGCACAGCGAGAGCAGGTGGCCTTAATCCCTCTGTCACAATATACACATAAGGGCATTATTTTGTGTGGCTCTTTTCCTGAGTACGTTCTGTGTCCAACTCTACATGATCCCCATAGTGGGGAAGTATATATACACCAGAAGGCGTATATATACTTCCCCATACACATATTTTTCCCGATACACATATTTTTGTCAATGATTATAGTATTAATAGTTGTAAAATAATTTTATAAAATCTTTTCTTTCTGATAAGACTTTATATTGCACATACGTATCCTGTTGTCTGTTCTGTCTGTCTGCATACAACAAGTAATATACAGCCAGAGAGTACTTATACCCAGATTGAAAAAACGTATCTTGAGATCTGCTTGTATTTGAATCAGGGCGTCTGTGTGTACAAGTTACGTCCATTTTTTTTAATGTTTATTGCGCTCACATTGCGTTTGAAGATGAATCAGGCCCAGTATATGTAGAGGTAGCCAAGGGGAACATCCCCGTTGGTCAAACAGTCTCTTCAAATAGTATATTGGGGAGGTAGTAAGTCATCTGTCTCCTCCCCCTTGGACCAGACAGTAAGGCCATCTGTAGGTATAATTATTAGAGTGTGTTATAGAGTCATTGATGTGATTGAAATGGGAACTGGAGCTTTAAGGTTTGGATAGGTCACTGCCAAGAGTCCCGATTGACCCAGGACAGTACTGATTTTCTGTAACTTGCTTGGAAAGGGGCCACGAGCTTGTCCGCAAATGGGCATGTTTTGGGTGGCTAAGGCATGACCTATTTGTGCCACAGTCTCCTAGTTGGGAATGTTAGTCATGATGAATCTGACCCAATACACTTCTTAGACCTGTTTGCTAAGTTGTTTGTCATGTTTGTGCATTTAGTTAATTTTGGCATAATTGGTTTCTCCTCCACATATCCTAAGCAGGGAATTATTTCCTTGTAGGCTGGCGGCCCCCAAGATGTCATGGGGCCACTTAAGGCAGTTTTTTTTTCCTTTAAACCTGAGCGCACTGGGATTTTAGTGGGTAAAGAGCAGGGCCGGACTGGGATTGAAAATCAGCCCTGGCATTTAAAGTACACAGGCCCACCACAGGTCCAGCAGGAAAGAAATCGTGTGCCGCCACATAGCGGCGGCGCCAAAAAGGGTGTGGCCACATTGTGTTGTGGGTGTGGCCAACATGGGGCATTTATACATACGTTATAATAAAACATTAAATTTATCACGCCTTCCCAGCCACATCACGCCATCCCCCCAGGCACATTATGACGCCCCCAGCCCACTGTACTTATCTATGCTTCTGGTGCTGCTGACATCCATAAGGGTGAGAACTTTCTGTAGAGTAAGCAGGGAAGCTCTAGGTCTCACGAGATTCCCAAATCTTGTGAGACCTAGAGCTTCTCGGCTTGCTCTGCAGGCTGTGTCCTGTCCAGGGACTGGGAGCAGCTATCAGATTCCTCCTGCTAACCAGAGATGGATTAACGCTCGGGGGGCCCGTGGTATTTAAGACAGGGGGCCCCTATTATGTAACATGGTTATCATATTAGACAAAATGTTAGACAAATACACAGGCGATACTGTCTGCACTACTTTTAGTTGCACGCAGCTCTGCCTTCACAAGCAGTACAGTGTGAAGTAGGACTTACCTCCCAACTGTCCTTGCAGTCGGCCCAAATCTCACTAAACGAGACAGTCACCAAAATTCGGGACTTCCCCACCAGTGTTCTTGTAACTTACACCACCCGTGGCTGCTGGTGTCTTTAGTTGCTGCTTGTCTGGATCCTCGAATGCTGGAGGCCCTATTTGGGAAAAAAAATGGGTACATGTAATTCAGAAACCTCCAACCAGCCCTGGTGTTTAATCAATGCAACCCATGGTTTATAATTAGGCCTCCCTCCAGCCTAAACATTAAAATTCTGGTATTCACGTTTAATAAATAAACCTATATACCTTCCTCCAAACAACCCCAGCAATAAATTAAATTGCATTTACGTTTAAGAAATATACCTATTTCCCCCAACCATCACTGTCATTAAATAATTCCTATTCACATTTAATAAATAGACGTTATTTTTTTCCCAAACAGCCGAACTTTCAATTAATAGATCCCAAATCATATTATGCCACAATAGTGCCCCAGTTCATGCAATAGTGCCCCCAAATGATATTATACCACAATACTGCCCCAGTTGATATTATGCCACAATAGTGCCCCAAATCATATTATGCTATACAGTAGTGTCCAAAAATCATATTATGCCACAATAGTGCCCCAAATCATATTATGCCACAGAGACTTTTTCTGTGTGCCATTCTTTCCCCCCTTTCCCTGTGTGCCATTCTCTCCCCCCTTTTCCTGTTTTCTGTGTGGCATCCTTCACCTCTTATGTCCCCCCTCTCCCCCCCCCCCCCCCCTGTTTTACTGTACTTACCTGTTCATCTTCTTTTTCTGTCTTCTTTCTTCTTCTATTTTCCGCTCCTCAGACCCGGCTGACTGGACAGTAAGCCTTCTAGTAGTATATTAATGGTCCTATTCACATCTCCATTGCAGTTATGAAGCGCCACTATACACTCCACCTGGTTCTTCCCCGTCACCTCCATTAGCTGCAAACAATGGAATCACAGGAGACTAACAACGACACATCAACTGCGCTCTTTTGCTGCAATTTAACATTGAATATATGGGGCATATTCAATCAGCTTTGCGGTCTGCAACTACGCGCGCCTATGTGTGTTGAGTGACAAAACGGTACCGCAACATTCCGGATTTCCCTTTGCAACCCTATGGGGAGGGCACTGAAATCCTTGTTTTTGTGGTGATAACGGGACTTGTCCAGCGTCACGTAATCGTGGACTGCTAAGCTAGTTGAATATGCCCCTACGAGTCTATACATGTCTACAAATGTCTCGATTAGCACTTTAATTTTTTAGTTTATTAGTCTGTGACTAAAGATGTGGGACAAACTTTCCCAGCAATATGACTACGTGGAGTAAGCAACCTTTGGCAATTGAGACAATACAACTATATGCTACCTACAACAAGTCAACATCCCTACTTTTAAGCAGAATTAGGTGTGATGTCTAAAAATACATCAATTATAAAATGCACAACAGCCTATACTTCTACACTAATTGTATTTTGGGGTGAATTTGTTTCCATGCTTTGTCCATTTACTATAAACTTAACTATTTGCCAGAAGTGCCAGATGGCCAGTCCGGCCCTGGTTTATACACATACATGAGTTTATAATCAATGCTTGTAGATAATAAATAGCAGTAACAAAAGTCATCTTGTGTGAAATTGTTAAAGAAGTGCTTAAGATAGTAATGCTAATAAGTATTTCTATCGCAGCGTATCTGTTGAAGTGTGTTTTCCTTTTAGTGATTTGTGACCATATATGTTTACATTTGCGTTTTTCTGTATACAACTGTTTCTACATAGGTGTCTCAAATGGGACCCTACTGTCAGCCACATTGCACAAATCCGATTGCACAGACCACATAGCACAGACTCAATTGTCAGCCACATTGCACAAATCCCATTGAACAGGCCACATTGCACAGACTCAATTGTCAGCCACAATTCACAGAGGTAATTGCTTGCCACATATTCTGAGCAGAAATTGAAAGCCTAGTTTAAAAAATATACACTAAAAAAATAAATGCTAATTTTAAAAAAAGGGAAAACATTCTTTCGTCTGCTAATAAAACATTCTTTCTTGCACGGTGCTTCAGATATAGCCATCCGGAGATGGTGGGAGCAATGGAAATACAGTGGTGATACAAGTACCGCCAGTGTCCTCTGATTGTCATTTTTCTAGTCATACATTGCATTTCATTGTTTTACCTGGGACACTCGAGTTTGGATCATCATCTTCTACAAGTCTCTGTTACAATCAGTTGCACTGAGCCAGTGGAATCTTTAATGTATTGTTTCTTTTGTTTCAAGGGATTAAATTTTATCACACGTTACTTCAATGCTTTATTTAAAGTAAAATAACATATAACGGTCATGAAGTTACAGATAGGGTTGGCTGGGCTGGGTTGGGGGCAGGGTAATAATGTAAGTGTACATGAGATGATTCTCACATCTAGCTGTTCCCTAACTGTTTTTCAGTAAATTATATAATGGTCAGAGACAGTGCCGTAACTAGCCATTTTAGTGCCCTGGGCGAGATAGGGAAGCGGCGCCCCCCATCTAAGTGGGAGTGTCAATTGTCGAGTGGGCGTGGTCAACCTACTGTGGGGGGCGTAGCTAGCTCTTTACAAGTTCTAGAACACACTGAAACCACCTCCCTCCCCATTCTTCTCGGTCTGGCTTTGTAAGGATCTTTATGTAATAAGCCTCCATAGATCAAAGTACTTTAAATGCAGCTATCACATGCTAGCTGTATAAAAAATGAATTGGTTATTGAAATAAAACTCACTGAAACAAATTAAAACAAATGTAACAGTACCATCTGTATCACACTGCCCCTTCATCACACTGTGCCCTCCATCACAGTTTCTTCTTTATCACACCGTGCCATGGAGCCATCTTTATCCCATCGTGCCCCCTTATCACCATCGCACGAAATGAATATATATATATATATATATATATATATATATATATATACACATACACACATACAATATAAAGAGCCTCCTAGTGTCCGCCATACCTTACAGAGAGCATTCCTGTGACCACCATACAATACAGAGAGCATTCCTGTGATCGCCATGCTATACAGAGAGCATTCCTATGACCGCCATACTATACAGAGAGCATTCCTATGACCGCTATACTATACAGAGAGCATTCCTATGACCGCCATACTATACAGAGAGCATTCCTATGACCGCTATACTATACAGAGAGCATTCCTATGACCGCCATACAATACAGAGAGCATTCCTATGACCGCTATACAATACAGAGAGCATTCCTATGACCGCTATACTATACAGAGAGCATTCCTATGACCGCCATACAATACAGAGAGCATTCCTATGACCGCCATACTATACAGAGAGCATTCCTATGACCGCCATACAATACAGAGAGCATTCCTATGACCGCTATACAATACAGAGAGCATTCCTATGACCGCTATACTATACAGAGAGCATTCCTATGACCGCCATACAATACAGAGAGCATTCCTATGACCGCCATACTATACAGAGAGCATTCCTATGACCGCCATACTATACAGAGAGCATTCCTATGACCGCCATACTATACAGAGAGCATTCCTATGACTGCCATACTATACAGAGAGCATTCCTATGACCACCATACAATACAGAGAGCATTCTTGTGACTGCAAAACAGATAAATACCTCACCTGAAATTAATAGACCCTACCATTAAATTGAAAAGCCCCAACAATAAATTTAATTGACCCACCAGCACCCCACAAATAAAATAGTACCCATTAAATAATTAGCCCCCACCTAAACGTCACCATTAAATTAATAGCCTACCTCCCACCCATGTACTAAGACACCTAACCTCCCTACCCTCATATCACACATTAATACATCCCCCCCTTCCCTCACACATTATGGCAGCATACCCCCCCTTCCCTCATAAAGCATAGCAGCATCCCCCCTCCATAATAGCAAGATGCAGCACACATTCCTCCCCTCCATAATAGCAGCACACCCCCCCTCCCTCCATAATAGCAGCTTACATGCCCCTCTCCCCTCCCCTCCCTCCATAATAGCAGCTTACATGCCCCCCTCCCTCCATAATAGCAACTCACATGCCCACCTCCCTCCATAATAGCAGCTCACATCCCCCCCTCCCCTCCCTCCATAATAGCAGCTCACATCCCCCCCTCCCCTCCCCTCCCTCCATAATAGCAGCTCACATCCCCCCCCCCTCCCTCCATAATAGCAGCTCACATCCCCTCCCCTCCCTCCATAATAGCAACACACATCCCCTTTCCCCTGCTTTGAAACTTACCTTTTTCCTCTTTCTTCCTGTCCAGCCGTCGCTGCCTGGCTCCTCTCTGGTTCTCTGCTCCTCTGCTGCCTAGCAACGTCATGACATCAGACGCTGAGGCAGAGGGCAGAGTTCAGAAGGGGGTGGAGCCGGGTGCCGGCCGCCATTTTGGATGCGCCGGGCGGCCGGCAGTCTGAATCTGAGGTCTATTTAATTTTTTTTTTTTTTCACTCCTCACACAGAGGCAGGTGCGGGCGGCCATTGCGCCCCCTTGGGACTGCGCCCGGGGCGGCGGCACCGCCCGCACCGGCCTCGTTACGGCTCTGGTCAGAGATAAATACATTATATTATAGTCTCTTCAAGGTCAGAAAATGGCTTACCTGAAACACTCATTCTGCAGGAATCCAGTACCTTCTCTTACCGGAGAGAAGGGGAGTCTGTACCATCTGCACAGAATCCTCCCGGCCAGGCATAACTGTCACTCTGTCTCTCGCAGCAACTGAAGTTAGAGGTGACAGATCACATGATCCGCCTGGAGAGACTGCCCAAAAACCTGCGACCACCAAAAAACCCCGCTAATTGAAAAAAAAGAAGCCCAATTCCGCAGAATTAGCACCTATGCTGATCACATGTGCCGCGCGCAGCGCTGCGTGGCACATGTGACCATGAAGTGTCGGTGCACTGACTGCTGGAACCGGCCCATCTGACCATCGGCCCTTCTGGCATTTGCCAGAAGTGCCAGATGGCCAGTCCGGCCCTGGTAAAGAGGCAACAGTGCAGCTTATTGAAGCTATTTTAATGTACTACTATAACTGTTATTGTTTTAACCATTGCAAAAATATTATAAAAAGAGCTATTCTTGGTAAATAATGACAGAACCCTATCCAATTAGAAATTTATAATTGTGTCATTCAAGTCCGATTATTTGTAAATACTCAGAGTATCTACAGAAGTCTCAATGATTTGGACAACTACCATGTATCATGTTAATAACGAGGTGGAGATATAGGAGATTAGATGCTCCATTAAGGGAGGTGGTCGTAGTCTGAGCAAGAGGTTGAATATGTCTTAGATAAGAGCCGCTATCTGGAGAAGACGAAAACTAGACTTGTATTTTACATATCACTTTCTGGAAAGCCAATATTTCAGGGGCAGAGGGTAGAGAATAACATCCCTGCCCTTTGGGAGATGTAGAGTATTCAAAGAAGAGGTCGGTTGGACTTAATGACAAAATTTTCATCAACAAGTGGGTGGAGCAAATGTGTGAGATGACGCTAATTGCATCCGTCCATCTGTGCCCCCTTGACGTTGGCTGAGGTGGGTATGGCTTGATGACGAGAGGGGCAAAATCCAGTTGCGTCCTCACCCAACTTGCAGCCAGGTAAGCATCCTTGCTGCAGAAACGCTTCCTCTCTCTCAAGCCCGGGAGGTCTTCTCCTAATCCAGGAGTCTCCTGGCTCATTTTGGGAGAGTAGGCAACATTTGTGTAGAGATATAAAAGTAGGTGAGTGGGAAGCTTAATGAAATATAGATTTACGTAGAGTTAGCAGTAAACGGTTTCTGTAGACCAGTCTAGCAAGGATTAGATCCTGCTTTAAAGCCATCGATTGTCTCTTACTTGAATACGCTGTACCCTTCCATCTTATTCCTAAACTTGGGGTCACTGTATTCATACTTACAATGTAAGACCATGCACTAATTGCCTTTATAAATATAGCCAGTGATACAGCGTGTTCGGCATCAGAGAAGAGACGTGACTGTGAAAAGTATAATAATACCGACATTCCTACTTTTGGCCTTAGGCAGCCGGTATTTTTATCATATATAGAGAGATGAGTCAGTGGATTTCACACCCACTCCCTGGCACATACTTGTGTCACCAGCTCTGCCCCACTCGTGAGGCACATGATTCACAGTAAAGTCAACTACACAAAACAAGCGAGTCAGGATTCAGGGCGAGAGCTCAGTGAGGTTGATGCAGTAAGTCTGTCATAGAGGATGATGCTTCTTATATTGTATTTACAATAAGAACTCTACACGAACATACAGAGTTATAGAAAAAAATATACACTATTTATATAATGGCACTAAAGGTGACCATATCAAGTACATGCGTGTGAGTGCTGAGTGTACCTTTATGTAATGTGTGTGCATGTGCTGTAATGTCACCATTTGTTACACAGAGTAAGGAGCCTCACTACACCCCAGGTACTAGGTTCCCTTCCTCACATTATTATCAGGCTCCCAGCATAACCCCCTCCCCACTGTCACTCTAATACATCACTATATGAGCAGGGTCATGTATTTACACAAAAATTAAAAACGCATGGGGCACATTTTATCCTCAGTGTGACTATTAATGACCCTAAACATTTCGCTGCTGCAATCGACGACGGAGCAAGAAGAGGTCATCAGAGACTGGTGACATCACAGAGTAAGGTAGTGATCTGGAGACATCACAGAGTAAGGTAGTGATCTGGTGACATCACAGAGTAAGGTAGTGGTCAGGTGACATCACAGAGTAAGGTAGTGATCTGGTGACATCACAGAGTAAGGTAGTGGTCAGGTGACATCACAGAGTAAGGTAGTGATCAGGTGACATCACAGAGTAAGGTAGTGATCTGGTGACATCACCGAGTAAGATAGTGGTCTGGTGACATCACATAGTAAGGTAGTGGTTTGGTGACATCACAGAGTAAGGTAGTGGTCGGGTGAAATCACAGAGTAAGGTAGTGATCTGGTGACATCACCGAGTAAGGTAGTGGTCGGGTGACATCACAGAGTAAGGTAGTGGTCGGGTGACATCACAGAGTAAGGTAGTGATCTGGTGACATCACAGAGTAAGGTAGTGGTCAGGTGACATCACAGAGTAAGGTAGTGATCTGGTGACATCACAGAGTAAGGTAGTGGTCTGGTGACATCACAGAGTAAGGTAGTGGTCAGATGACATCACAGAGTAAGGTAGTGGTCAGGTGACATCACAGAGTAAGGCAGTGGTCGGATGACATCACAGAGTAAGGTAGTGGTTTGGTGACATCACAGAGTAAGGTAGTGATCAGGTGACATCACAGAGTAAGGTAGTGGTCAGGTGACATCACAGAGTAAGGTAGTGATCTGGTGACATCACAGAGTAAGGTAGTGATCTGGTGACATCACAGAGTAAGGTAGTGGTCAGGTGACATCACAGAGTAAGGTAGTGATCTGGTGACATCACAGAGTAAGGCAGTGGTCGGATGACATCACAGAGTAAGGTAGTGGTTTGGTGACATCACAGAGTAAGGTAGTGATCAGGTGACATCACAGAGTAAGGTAGTGGTCAGGTGACATCACAGAGTAAGGTAGTGGTCAGGTGACATCACAGAGTAAGGTAGTGGTTTGGTGACATCACAGAGTAAGGTAGTGGTCGGATGACATCACAGAGTAAGGTAGTGGTCGGATGACATCACAGAGTAATGTAGTGGTCTGGTGACATCACAGAGTAATGTAGTGGTCGGATAACATCACAGAGTAAGGTAGTGGTTTGGTGACATCACAGAGTAAGGTAGTGAACTGGTGACATCACAGAGTTAGGTAAAGGACTGGTGACATCTCAGAGTAGGGTAAAGGACTGGTGACATCACAGAATAAGGTAACCAGACTTGCCGCCAGTCGAAGTCAATTATATGTTAATTGAATTTCCCACAAAAGCAGCTTTTATGATCCTACCATTATTTACCTACCCCCCTTGGTTGATTGGTGGCATTCCTACTCTGAGGTTCCCTTCCTCTGCATTATTGTGACCCCTGGTGAATTTAGGCCTCCACAGAGGGAGGACCTGAGCTCATCTGTAAAGGTTGATGAGGTAGAAGCTCTAGACAGCCCGTCCTTCTTTGTGTAAAGCTAATTTCATCAGGGGTCAATGTGGCTCAGAGGTACAGATGTTCTCTATTACTGCCGATGCCCGCGCACTCCTCTCCTAAATCACCAGCCGGACTCGTTCCGAGTTGCAGATTATTACACTGCACTGTATGGTGCAAAGTATAATAAATATATATACTAAACTCAGCACCAGCAGGAGAAAGAAAATAGTATTTAACCCCCCAAAACTAGAAGGCAACAACGGGGGTTTATAGCTTAAAAATAAGATGCACAGTGCATTGTTTAAGAAGGAGCAGTTTGCAAAATACGCCTTTTGTTTGAGGAGACGCTTACTGGGAATACCCTACAGTGCAGATTACTTTTAATTATGTGATATAGAGCCGTTTCCAGTAGATTATTTAAAATTGCATCTCATTTGGTAGCCGGCGTCTTATCAGTCCGACCTGGAAAACAGGAGCGGGTTTTAATAAGCAGTTACAGCTCAGTGAATGTTTTATGTTTATTTTGGCCTTATCACCCCCTATCAGGATTATGGCTCCGTGCGCCGCTCTACTCATTGCACGCTGATTTTATATAGAAAGCCAACAGAGCATGGAAAGCCTAGGTACATAAAATTACAATTTACTGCCCATTTAAAAAGACAAGCCTTAAAGAAACATGTTGATATGTTGTAGTATAGGGTTAACTGTATTACTATACAACTGTGCCTTTTCTGGTTCTTAGAACTGAATCAGGCAATAGTTGCTGTCTCTAAGCTGCCATATTTGTGTGAAAGGCCAAAACGTTGAAAAGAAGGGGTAAACGCAGGATCTTAGAGGGGGGATTCCAAATGGAAAAGGAATGTGAACTATCACAGTGCCAAACACAAGCTGCCAACATTGGGACAACATCGATCAGCGTATATCACACCCTCACTCCAGCCAAACCACGCCCAGATCCTGCCCAACCACAGCCACCTGAGAGAACACCTCCCTTTTGGTCGATGATGCCAGGAAAATCCACCTTCTAGTGTCTCTCCTCATTCCAACCCTATGACACCGCTGGTAGCTGCACAGAAATACCGGTCATCAATGGCTGCTGTCATCGTGGTGACTGATAATGCATGTTCGCCACAACTCTTAGAATGTAAGCTCAATTGGTCAGGGCCACTGTTCCCTTCTTTTCATGTAATTGCATGTTATTTATTTGTATAATGACGCCTCAATGTACATTTTTGCGTAATACTGTATATTGCCATTTTATAAAGGATAACAATAATAAAAATATTAATAATAATAATAATAAAAATACAGTCATTTCACATTTTTGATATTACATGGCCTATGTACAGGGGTGGATTGGGAATTTACAGTGGCTCTGGCAAATAAGAAGATTTTTGTACTTACGTTAAATCTCTTTCTCCGATTGTATCTGGGGGACACTGATACCATGGGGTTGTATGAGGGCGCATGGAGTTGGCACTTAAATAGTTAACAACTAAGTTTGCTTCTGACTCCTCTCCTCTGCAATCCCACAGACCTCAGTAATACTAAAGTCCCAAGAAAAGGGCTCAACAACACAACTAATTGTAGAACAGCAAAAGGGAGGGAACGCAGTGTCCCCCAGATGGAATCGGAGAAAGAGATTTAACATAAGCACAAAAATATTCTTTTCTCCTTCATCTACTCTGGGGGACACTGCTACCAGGGGGACCTTCTAAAGAAGCCCCTAAGGGAGGGAATTCTCTGGTCTACTAGCCTGCAAAACACTGCGGCTGAAATTGGCGTCCACAGACGCAAAAATGTTGAACTGGCAAAAACCTACGGGACAAGGCTCCAAGCTCCAACACACGTTGAGTAGATGCAATGGCCAGCAAAAACACCCCCTTCCACGTCAAGAAACGCAGATCAGCCGACTTCAGGGGTTCGAATGGAGGCCGCTGAAGAACCTCAATAACGAAGTTCAAATCCCACAGGGCCAACAGAGAAACGTTGGGAGGCTGAACATGAATAACCCCTTGAAGGAAAGTACAAACGCCAGGGAGGAAAGCCAACTGGCGCTGAAAGAAAATAGAAAGCGCAGAGACCTGAACCTTCAAAGAACTCAGTCTCAGTCCCATCTCTAACCCATCCTGAAGAAAGACCAGAAAACAGCTAATCTGAAAAATGTAGGGTTATGACACTTCTTCCCTACAGTACATAGATCCTCCACACCTTGTGATAGATCTTAGCTGATACCGGCTTCTGAGCCTTTATGAGGGTCTCCACTACCCTGGAAGAGAACCTCCTCGACCGTCAGAGGTCGGCTTCAACAGCCAAGCCATTAAAGCCAGCCGAGGCAAGTGCGGGTGGTGTAAATGGTTCTTGACTGAAAAGATTGGGCCTGAGAGGAAAAGCCCAGCCTGAGAGGAAAAGCCCAGCCTGACCCTTCCACTGGAAGCAAGATGTTGGCGAATCAGAGCCAACCAAGCCAATTCAGTGCCATCAGAATGATCAGAGAACTTTCCAACAGTACTCGTCTTAGGACCTGAGGAATCACCGGAATTTGGTGGAAAGTGATATCCTAAACAGGAGTCCAACCTCATGGACATTACCTCCACAGCTAGAGAAACTCTGGTTCTTGTGCAGAATCTTGGAACCTAGTGATTGTGTCTGGATGCCATCAGATCCAGATCTGGCAGGCCCATTTCCAAACTAACTTCTGAAACACCTGAGGATGCAGTTCCCATTCTCCCGGAAGGATTGCATGCATGCTGAGATAATCCGCTTCTAGTTGTTCACTCCGGGAATAAACACTGCCGAAATCGCTGGAACAAATTTCTCCACCCACAAGAAGACCTGTTCCGCTACCTGCATAGCTTCTGCACTTCTTGTTCTTCCTTGGAAATTTACATATGCCACTGCAGTTACATTGAAGGATTGCAGGTGGACTGGTTTTCCTTGAAGAAGAGACTGAGCTCCCTGGAGGGCTTACAGCACGGCTCTTAGATCGAGAACATCTATGGGCCGAAGGGCCTCCCTGTCTTTCCAAAGATCCTGGAGACGAAGCTGGAGAACAACAGCTCCCCAGCCCTTCAGACTGGCATCTGTGGTCACCAGAATCCAAGACCACAGGACAAAAGATCGGCCCATCATTAGAAGCTCTTTAACTAGCCACCATTTCAGAGGTTGACAAGTCTGGAGACTCTGATTCGTTGGGTCACCAGATGAAAAAGGGGACATGACCAATGTTTAAGTAGATTCCACTGGAGCGTGCGAGATTGGAAACAACCGTATGGGAGGGGTTCGAACATAGATACCATCAATCTTAGAATCCCCATGCCCAAGCGCATGGAAGGACCAGGGTGACTCAGGATTAACCGTACAGAGAGTTGTAGGGATCTGTAGAGAAGGTTTTGGAAAAAGATCTTCTGAAAAGTGGTGTCCATTATTAATCCTAGAAACCTCATCCTCTGTGAGGACATCAACTGGGATCTGGAATAACTGATTATCCAAACGTGTTGCTCCAGAATTCGAATAGACAGGGTCAGATGCTAATAGAGAAAAGCACCTGATAAGTCCAAATACAGAATAATGTTCTCTTCTAAGGCACGTAAACGTACTGCCATTACCGCCATAATCTTTGTGAAAACTCTTTGGACTGTG
Organism: Mixophyes fleayi; assembly: GCF_038048845.1. Lineage (NCBI taxonomy): Eukaryota > Metazoa > Chordata > Amphibia > Anura > Limnodynastidae > Mixophyes > Mixophyes fleayi. The sequence continues at coordinate 21,111,006 of NC_134404.1, read as the reverse complement.
GAAAGCCAAAGGGGAAAGCCCTGAATTGATCATGGGAGCTTCCTACTGTAAAAACAAAGGACTGATCCCATCCGAAACTTGTCTACTCGTAGATGTTGGTTTAGCCCCTTTAGGTTTAGAAATGATCGAAATGAACCGTCCTGTTTGGGCACCAAGAACAGGTTTGAATAAAGCCCCCAGTGTTTCCGCCACTCCGGACATGATCCCCATGTTCCAAATATCTTAGGTGTACGCCGCCCATTTGAACAATTGTAGGTGACCCCCTACTTCCGCAGTCGCGAGGAGAGGAAGGTCCCGTCATGCGGAATAGTATTTTATTTATTTTTTTATTATTATTATTTATTTATTTTTATATATACCGCTGATAGAGAGCAGCCTGTCAGTCTCACACAGTATATACCGCTGATAGACAGCAGCCTGTCAGTCACACACAGTATATACCGCTGATAGAGAGCAGCCTGTCAGTCACACACAGTATATACTGCTGATAGAGAGCAGCCTGTCAGTCACACACAGTATATACTGCTGATAGAGAGCAGCCTGTCAGTCACACACAGTATATAATGCAGATAGAGAGCAGCCTGTCAGTCACACAGAGTATACTGCTGATAGAGAGCAGCCTGTCAGTCACACACAGTATATAATGCAGATAGAGAGCAGCCTGTCAGTCACACAGAGTATACTGCTGATAGAGAACAACCTGTCAGTCACACACAGTATATACTGCTGATAGAGAGCAGCCTGTCAGTCACACACAGTATACTGCTGGATAGAGAGCAGCCTGTCAGTCACACACAGTATATACTGCTGATAGAGAGCAGCCTGTCAGTCACACACAGTATATACTGCTGATAGAGAGCAGCCTGTCAGTCACACACAGTATATAATGCAGATAGAGAGCAGCCTGTCAGTCACACAGAGTATACTGCTGATAGAGAGCAGCCTGTCAGTCACACATAGTATATAATGCAGATAGAGAGCAGCCTGTCAGTCACACAGAGTATACTGCTGATAGAGAACAACCTGTCAGTCACACACAGTATATACTGCTGATAGAGAGCAGCCTGTCAGTCACACACAGTATACTGCTGATAGAGCAGCCGGTCAGTCACACACAGTATATACTGTTGATAGAGAGCAGCCTGTCAGTCACACACAGTATATACCGCTGATAGAGAGCAGCCTGTCAGTCACACACAGTATATACTGCTGATAGAGAGCAGCCTGTCAGTCACACACACACAGTATATACTGCTGATAGAGAGTAGCCTGTCAGTCACACACAGTATATACTGCTGATAGAGAGCAGCCTGTCAGTCACACACAGTATATACTGCTGATAGAGAGCAGCCTGTCAGTCACACACAGTATATAATGCAGATAGAGAGCAGCCTGTCAGTCACACACAGTATATACTGCTGATAGAGAACAGCCTGTCAGTCACACACAGTATATACTGCTGATAGAGAGCAGCATGTCAGTCACACACAGTATACTGCTAATAGAGGGCAGCCTGTCGGTCACACACAGTATATACTGCTGATAGAGAGCAGCCTGTCAGTCACACACAGTATATACTGCTGATAGAGAGCAGCCTGTCAGTCACACACAGTATATACCGCTGATAGAGAGCAGCCTGTCAGTCACACACAGTATATACTGCTGATAGAGAGCAGCCTGTCAGTCACACACAGTATATACTGCTGATAGAGAGCAGCCTGTCAGTCACACACAGTATATACTGCTGATAGAGAGCAGCCTGTCAGTCACACACAGTATATACCGCTGATAGAGAGCAGCCTGTCAGTCACACACAGTATATACCGCTGATAAGAGAGCAGCCTGTCAGTCACACACACACAGTATATACTGCTGATCAGTGTCTGTGAGGTGAAACTGCTCAGGAGTTTCTTCAACTGTCTACTGTACAGTTCCGTTAATTGGCTTAAAGGAACAGACCAATCTGTGAAGGGGGAGCAGTCCTATAGGAAAATAACATGCTCCTCCTCAGTTTTTATATGTTATTATTTAAAAAGAAACACACAGACCATAAACGATCACAGCACAGAGATAATAGATAATATAACCACGTTTGTTTTGACCCTGGCTAATGCCTCAAAACAGTATGGAAATTAAACTCTGAATAATAAAATTATGTCTCATAATCATTGACTGAACACTCATGTAAAATACTGTCTCCATTAACTTTAGATCCTTCTATAATAAAACTCTAAACTGTAGGTATATATATATCTATATAACAGTTTTCTCTCTATTACCACAAGGAGCCTCAAAAAATAGTTTTGGGGCACTGTATAATTGAGGTGGCTGGACCCTGCCCCCGCTTCACACGGCTCTGCTTGAAAAGAGAGAGTTGCGTGCACCTAACAGTAGTGCACGCAGCATTGCCCATGTATATTATGGGGATAGGAAGAGTTGGAGAGCAGCCAATCACTGTCTAATATTATAGCCCCGCCCCCATGCATGCTGGTCACACCCACTGGCGGCGTGGTGTGGAAACCCTCTACAAATCCTGCGTTTGTCCCTGCAGTGGGTACTTACTGCTGAGGACAGGGTCACACTGAGCACACACGGCCCCCGGTCTCTGTACCCCACAGATAATCTGACAGAACATTGTGAACAGGTAGAAAACTCTGCACAATAATTCTTGTTCTTATCAGACATTATATTTCTTTTTTTTTTTTTTTAAAGAAATACAGATTCACAGAGAATATTACAGTAAAATAATTACTAGTTCTGACTCTGGCTAATAGCCTCAAAACAGTAATTTAAATATCTGTGGTAATAATAATGTAAAAGTGGAAGATAAAATCACCTAAGTGCAGAGTCTAGTTATAACCCTATATGTCCTTTGTAATCACGTTTATATACACATAGACAAACATATATTATATTTTATATATATATATATATATATATATATATATATATATATATATATATATATATAAATCTCTGCTGCCTTATATCACAAACAACTGGGGTACTTAGTGCAATTGCAAGTGAAGTGAAGCAGCAGCAGATGATTCTCCACTATGTCAGTCAGGATCCTCTGAGGTAACTGTAGCTGAATTTTCCCGCCTTTGGAGCGTACCAATCAGCAGGGGGGGGGGGGTCTCCTTTACACTCCTAGCAATGGTGGTTTCTTTTTTTTTTTTTTTATAATATATATCCCCTATGGGGTACTTAGCTGACACAAGGAGGACTTGTGAGGAGGAGCCAGCAGCAGTAGAACTCTCTGAGGAGCCTCTGAAGTCCGACTGTGATGACAGGAAAAGGCGCGAATATCTCCGGCTCCGGAGCGTACCACTGACAGCAGGGGAATCTCTCACTCACTCCCCGCTGTCTGATGGTTCAAACGCCCATAGGAAGCCTCTATCAGCTCAGGCTGCCACACTGCGTTGTGCTCCTGTATCAATGCCCATTCGGAATCCTTCCTAGGGCTCTATGAGATCCAAGTCCCCCCCCTCCGCCTCAGCGGGGCACTTGGTATCTCCCAGTATGTCAATGTTGGACCTTCACACATCAAAAGATCTTATTAACATGGGGCCTTACATCAGACCGTTCGGAATACATATTCACTCAGAACAGCAAAAACCAAAAACAAGCTAGTTTCCCACATCACAATACACAAGAGGCCTTGTAAACACAGGCTCATTGTATCATATATATATATATATCAGAAATAGGCATACCCTATAGCAGGGGTGTCCAACCTTTTAGCTTCCCTGGGCCACATTGGAAGACGACGAGTTGGTTTGAGCCGCACATAAAATACACTAACACTAACGATAGCTGATCATTCAAAAAAACCATAGAAAACATAGTTAACATATTAAACTTACTTGGAAATGAAGTTAGTAAGAGTCAGGAAACCTATTGCAGAATCATGTTTAAAGCAGTAGTCACATTACCAGCTACAATTTAACTTACCTGCATCTGCCCCTTAGTGGGGTTCGGGGAATTAAATGCCAAAAACTTTTTTTTCCTCTCTTTCTGCACAAACAAATCATTTTTTTTATTGACCAGTTTGAAATGGTCACCGATATAGGTAGCATCAGGAGGACTAATAGAAATCTACAGAGATTTAAAGATACGGTGGCGGGAAAAATGGCTCATGGAGCAGCCTCCGATGAAGGTAACAGTGTGTGATATTTTCACCCTACTCAGCACTGCACATTTAAAATGGTTTAAAATATTAAAAATACAATCATCTCTTAATATTTATATTAGATACATACAGAGAACACAGCTAGTTCATAATTGCATGGTGCAGAAAGTCAAAATTCAGAGTAACAACAATAAGATACTGGATAATCTTTCACTGCTGCTGATAGTTCACGCGAGTGACTCCTCTGTGCTGCGCTACGCAATGGATGTCGGGTGTGATGACGTCACCCCAGACATTCACTATGGGCACCGCACGGAGGAGGAGACCAGGGAGGAAGCCGGAGCGCCAGCTGACGTGACCGCAAGGTAAGTATTTTTTTTTGCAGGATATTTTTTTCATTAACAGCGCTGCCCCCTTGCCACAACTGCTGGGCCACATTTACAGTCGCGCTGGGCCACATACGGCCCACGGGCCGCGGGTTGGACAACCATGCCCTATAGCAAGGTTAAACAGAAAAAACAACTTTTCTACCCTGGTCTCAGAGATAACGACTTCCTATCTCACAATACACACACACAATATCAAAATAAGTGCACGCGCAATTACATAAATAAGTGCCCTGCGCTATTTGCTTTAAATACATTTTTACTAAAAGTTATTTAATAGTGATCCAGTCATAATCATCCCAACTTTCCAGAAGCCAGTTAGAAGACGACAAAGCTACAGAACAAGCAAGAGAGAAGAGCAAGAACAAGTAAGAGAGCACAATCTGTATAAATTTCAATGCTGGAGAATAATCCTGAATATTAATTAATGAGTACCAGTTATCTGCCTTGTATGATATGCTCAATATTAACATATAGCTCCCTATGTGCATTAATTAATTGTTGTGCATATGCAGTATGATTTTTCGTTTATTGCTGTATATAAATTTAAACAATGGGGGGGCTACGGGTGTATCAGCCTATTGCGGCAGGAAGCATTAATCAGGCCCTGCCTCTTCTTTACCTGTCTCTTCACTACCTGCTGCTTGTGTCTTAAGATTAATTGGTGTTTGTCTGGAAATACAAATGCCGAGGCCCTGGTTGGAAAATGTATAGGAACTATTCACCTCCTGGAAAGCCAAGCAACAAGTAAACACACTAGGCCTCCCTACCCTCAACCAGATCAGAAAATAAGTCAACAGCAGCCACAATTAATTAACTAGCCCTCTTTTCTCCAAGCTAACTCTGACAATAAATTAATAGCATTCACATTTAATAAATAGTTCAATTTCCCCCAATCATCCCCATGGAGTTTCAAAATATATATTTTTATATTTAAGGGGAACTTATATAGCTATTCACATCCTGCTCTGTATTACAATAGTGGATATTTGATGCCAACTAATTGCAGTAAGCGACAGGACTTATATTCATATGAAAACTTACTATTCTCCTATGAAATCTCTTCTATTCGAAGCAGGGTCCTCATTATCTACTGCAAGTGCTTCGCTCTGTTTTATTGTTTTATTGTTATGCTGCATTGTTGAATATGTCCCTGGTTTCAAGACCTGTAGAAAAAGTTTCCAGTATATACAAATGTATAACAATACTAAATATGCTGCCTGTTCTTCAGATTGTTCAGTTCATGGTCTCCAAGGAAGTCGACTTTGTTTCATAGTAAAGCACATATTTTGTTGCAGTTGGCAGCAGGGGTCTATTAAACATTTTGGGCCTGATTCGTTAAGAAGTGTAATTGGCGATTTACGCACAATTGCTCTGCCAGAAGCCGGAACCGGAACATACGTCACAGAACGCAGCAACTTTAATTTATTTTAGAGCGCAAAACACACTTACAACAACTTACTGTGGCTGGCTCACGTAGAAATAACTTACTGTTGATATTTATTTTAATTAGGAGTGCAGTGCACATCTGTATATCATTGCAAATGTACTTATCTTTTTATATTTGTATTTGTGGAAATGTATTGACTTCTGACAGTATGTCATGTTTGGGTTTTGCAACTGTCTGGAGACAGGTAATCATATGTTAATTAGTCCTTTTCATCGCTGAGTGACCAAAACTTCTGTTGAGCCGGAAAGACAGGAGGAGGTAATTATACTTGCTGGTAGACTCCCTATGCAAGTGATCACAGAAGAATGTGAATTTTGCAAGTTAAATTGCGTTCAAAGCAAGATTAGAGAAATGTTATATCCTGATGGTAAACATTCAAAAGAAAACCTCAGATGTAGTGGCACCGCTAGTAGCAATGTATAAAGGTGTTAGAGGGGCAGGAGACTAGCTCCTGCCAGGGTACAAATCTGTATAAAAAGCGCACTGTTTGACCATGTATTAGTATCATACCATCTGTACCTGCTAGAAAGATCGATAGTACCACGAACTGGTGTCTAACTTATTAGGGCTACATGAGCTAATAAAATATCACTGATTCAAGATCCTGCTTTTACGATTACTTACCTGTGCTGTAATTCCTGTGACCTACAGATTAGACTGATCTAAACCGTTATCCGGCTGTTCTGAGTTTGGGACCCAGTATTCCAGTACCAAGACTCTGCCCGATACCCCGCGGCTCGGGCTAGTGTGATAGGCCAGAGGAAACCATTCACAGCATCCCTAATCTGAAGGAAGAGGTCAGGGGTACGAGCCCAGGTGCCCAGTGAGGGGGTACACCAACAGTGAAAGTTACCCAGAAGCGGTGTAGAAGCCTAATGGTGGCAGTAGGCTCCTCCTACTGTGACAGATGGAGCGCACTTGAGATAAAGAAAGGGGACGGTGACAAGACAAACCCAGCCGGTACCCAGCAACAACACGGAAAGGGTTGCATAGGAGGTCCATCCTGTCGCACCTACGTATTCAGAGGCGGAACGGGGCGGGGGAGGGGCATATGTCCAAAGTTAATGTACAGTCAGAGAATGCCAAGCTCAAGTGCACGCAGCAGCATCCGATTCAAGCTCTGGGCATCTCTCAGGCGTATCTCTTGCTCCAGCTACAGGTCTGGTGTAAGTGCTGAGTAATACAGATGACGGCTGTGTATGATGCTAGAACATGTGTTTGCAATCAGGAGCAACTGTAAAAATGTATTTTATATACAATAAACATTCATAACATCCTAATAAATGTATTTCATGTGAAAATTAAAATAAAGCAACTTTTTTGTCTTTAATGACTATATTATACAGGTGACATTAATTGAATAGTTTTTTTTCTTCTGTCGATTCTTTTGGGACTTTATATTCCTCATATGTATTGGACATATCCTGCAGTCTCTGGTGTAGTTGAGCAGAACGGACCTAGACCTGTATTCCTCACCAGATGTATCGTCACATCCCCTCCTTGTTGAATACGGACGTGCGTGTACAAGCGTTTACAAATAAAAAAAAGTATGTTACGTTTACTTTGTGTCCCTTAATGAATCAAGCTCTTTTTGCTATGATTACAAGGATCTGGTGTCACAGCTTGGTTTAGTCTATTTAAAGTTTGAATGGTGTGATTGGCTGCAGGAAGGTCTAGGTTTGCCAATGTTCTAATGATCTGATTGGCTGCAGATGGTTGCAGACCCCACCCAGTACACAGCTGCTTACACAGAAACATCACTGCAAGTATAATAGCTGCTCCATCACAGTGATATACACTAAAAGTAATGTCCATTAAATAAAAATGCAGCACTGGTACGCTGGGTGACCTGTAGCATACATAGTGATCCATGTAATAATCCCGAATTTTGCAGGACAATCCCAATTTACGAGGTTTGGGGTCATAACTTCATTAAAGGAGGTCAGTGCCATCCTCAGTTATTACCCAATAGGGCAGAGTATGAGAATTAGTAGCAATCAGGCGCATTTGTTTGAATTTTATACACAGCCATTTTATCCTTGTTATGTTTTAAATCATACAACTACCTGGATACATTAGAGCTTCTCCAACAGAGCAGACACAGGGTGATTGACAGGCTGCAAGACATACTCTGCAAAAATACACTCTGTGGATTGGTGGATTCACACACAGGGGTGGGGTCAGTGATGTCACAGAAGCTCAGATGACTGTACTATCCGCCTTTTGACCTATATCAGACACTGTCCTAATGAGGTGGGAGGAGCTTCAGCTGCCCATACTGGAACAGTGAGGTAATACCGCACATTCTGACAGAAGTCGGGTTATCACTGAACAATGTATGTTACCTTCTTACTTCATGTCAGAAAAATTAAGATTTTGTTTTTAGCGGTCCTTTGTCACGACTCTCTCCCCTTAAGAACTGCTGTGGTAATGCCCTTAACAAAAATGGCTCCCGTATGTATTTCCTGCCATCTAAGCAAAAGAATGGATGCCTGGGAAGTACAAAATTCATTGATGTTTGGCTGAATTAATGCAGAGACGAAATCCATTGTACAAGAGATCATTTTCTCTTCATGTTACTTTTACCCCCATATATGGTACTGAACTACTCCCCAACTACTCTGGGGATGTTACTGTATTTTACTGTGTTTATTGCTGATGTATGGATCTTTACTGTACTTGTATATGGTGGATGTGCATCTAGTGTTTTTTGTATAAGAATAATAAGTTATATCTTGCTTGTACCTGCTGTAGACACTGACCATGGAAGCACCAATGGCTGCAGGAGGAGGGAGGGAAGACATTCCTAGACCTGCGGCTGTGGGGTCGGATCAACCTTCCCATGACTGTCCGGAAGTGATCTAGGAACTGCCAGAGCGCTGCTTTATACCGGAGAAGGGACGGTCTGCAAATAGGAAAGTTAATTACACAGAGATTGAAGCTGTTTCCATCACAATCACAAACCATTCGAAATATTCTTTACTCACAATTCTATAAAATATTTTTGCTGACAACCAACATTTTTACTGACACATTGTTATTCTAAAATGTATTAAACATTGATAAGCAGCATGAAGAGGTAAAAGGGTCCTGAGTCTGAAAATAAGGGGCTCATCAGACCAAAGCCGGTGGTAACCAGGGTACCAGCATCGCGGTATAAATGTGGTCAGACGTTACTGATGCATTTCCTATAAAGAACTATTATTGTAGCTATAATTAGTAGAGGACATTATGGGCGTGATGGATGAAGGGAATTTATTTGAATATATTTTTGGGTAAAAGTAAGGAATTTATTTCCCACCCAGTAAGGCTAAATTGGCGACTGTCAGACTGGGCGATTTGATTAACTTCCTATGACCACAATTACAATAGGGAAAACTCAATGGACGTTTGTGTAACTCATACTTCCCTACTCTCCCGGAGTTCCGGGGAGGCTCCCGAATTTCGGGGAGTCCGTGACAGTAGGCAAAGCTCCCGCATTTTCACGGCACTGAATGGAGGGGGCGGGGCCCCCTCCAATTGTGTCATTAAGCTCCGCCCCTCCATTCAATGCTGTGAATTTCAGCTATTTTATAGTGGGGGCGGGGCTATGGTGACGCGACAATATAACCACACCCTCCTCCTACCCCATGTCACATGACTTCTCCCCCGGATTACCCAGGGGAGAAGTCTTAAAAGTTGGCATGTATGGTGTAACTATGTAACACAAACATTACACACAGTATTCCAGATTGGAACATCTAGGCTGCGCTCCCATCCACCCATGTACACACACATATATATATATATATATATATATATATATATATATATACATATATAGATATTTGAAACAATACTATAGGGTACATTTACTAAACTGCAGGTTTGAAAAAAAGGAGATGTTGCCTATAGCAACCAATCAGATTCTAGCCCTCATTTTGTAGAATGTACTAAATAAATGACAGCTGGAGTGATTGGTTGCTATAGGCAACATCTCCACTTTTTCAACCCCGCAGTTTAGTAAATCTAGCCCTATGTCTTAATGACTTGGGAAATGATGACAAATCTGATTCATCTTTTATATGAGTTGTAGAACGTCACATTTAGCCCTTGAGTTACCCACAGTGTGATAGAAATTTATACTGATTAAAGTTGTTCCCACCAGTATTAATAGTTTGAATACATTTAAAGCGCGAGTATCCTGCATTATATCATACATTGATAGACTACAGTGCCTGCAGGCTGGTCATACAATCTGCAGTTAGGACACTAGATACCACATACAAGTTAACTGAAATATATATTCGGCTTTATATGACTTAGTATATTATGGTTGTCCATATTTCATGCTTGATGTTTATCATTTCATCAATTTTTCCTGACACCAATCCCTCTGCATATTTCAGCCCAGAGCCAAACTAATAAAGCATGTTTTTATATGATATTAACTTGTGTGCACAGTCACCGGGGATTGTTTAGGGTATATCTAGGGGTTTGTAGCCCACCAAGGGACATATAGGGGGTAATGATGATGAGTCACGTTCTTTATTGACTAACTGGAAGAGAAAGATCTAAGATAAAACTTCTAAGAAATTAAGTCAAACTTTTGGGTCTTCATGATCTACAGCCTGACATAAATCCATACTTGCCAACTCTCAGGGAGACTCCCTGAAATAGGGGTGATCTCCCTCACTCCCTGAAGAGTCGGGCATTCTCCCTGATGCTGAGCCAGTACAAGACTTGGTTGGCTTCGCCATCTGTGGCATGATGACACAGTTCAGAAATTGTGTCCTATGTCCATGTATTGATGCCTACGGAGGTGGCCATTTTCATGGAGATCAAGATTTAATCAAAGACTGACAGGTAAGACAACATGACTTCAGTACTGGAGACAGAAATGTAAAAGACGCTTCAGTCTCTAGAGATTCATTAGCTGCTTTTCTTTAACGCATAGTTCCCTACTCTCCCGGACATTTCTGGGAGGGCTCCCTGGAGAGGAGGGCAACCTCCCGGTTCTCACCCCCGCAATAGATAAGTTACACAGAACTTACTGGAATTTTAAGAAAACATAAAAAAAATAAATCTGTGAATAAACCCAGAAGGGTTAAATGGCGTGTGTGTGAGGGGGGACTGTAAATTTCCCAGAATGTACAAAAAAATTATTTACATTAGCAGTAAGTTCTGTGGAGAGTTAAAAATACCCATATTAAGTTCTAGCACTTATTATTATTAATGACTGTTATATATTGTGGTTTGGCAAAAAGTCGTTTTAAAATTCTTTCCAAACATTACAAAAAAAATAAAATAAAATACATCAGATTTCCAACCTCTCACATGTGCTCCGACTGAATGCATATATAATATATATGAAGACATATATATCCTCCTGCTGCATTGCTCTGCAGTCAACAACAACTCTGCCGGGACACATATGATCCGTATGGCACAGGCTGCAGCGCCCCCTGGTGGCAGTACTTTATACAGAGCCAAAAGAACACCGAATATATGTTTTCACAACTAAACAAATTGGTCTATTAGATATGATGCTTTTAAGATATTTGTTATTTTTTAATTAATTTGCTCTTTGGATTTTTTTTAGCATTATTATTTTATTAAAGGTTTTAAGCTAGGGAGAGGGGTACAGAAAAAAAAATGGAGGAGGAGGGCGGTACTTAGTGGGGAGCAGACAATACAATGTACACCAGCAAACATCACTATTATCACAGGCATATACCATAGTCATGTAAGCGGACCAGAGGGAACCCGAATTACAGAGGTATTAGTGAGGAGCCCTTTGGATGTCCTTAGAGGGGCACACCACATTGGGAAAGTCAACTAACCCTCATCTGCAAAGGGGGTGGTTTGGGTTCAGTGCAGATAATGTGTATAATGGATGGGAGTTATTTGGGATGGCGTTTTAGGGATTAAGCAGTTAAGGGTTAGAATTCACTGAAGGAAAAATCTTTATATAATTAGGTTGTCAATGAAAGATTTGTTTTGTGAATTTTATCATTATAACATCATACCTGCGTGCTTATAATCAGGCAAAGAGCTCTCAGGCAGCAGGGTTTGGAGGCAGAGTATAATCTTGAACTTCTTTATATATATCAGGTGCAGTTGACCCCATCATATTCCTGCATCACTGTGACCAGAGCCTCATATTACTACTCTGTGCTGCTATGGGACTCTGCTCCTTCCACTATATAACTCATACTTGCCAACTCTCCCGGAATGCATTTTGCGAGAGTCTCACGGACTCCCGGGAGAGTGTGGCAATCTCCCGCATCTGGATAATTCTGCCCACTTCCTAGTGAAGTGGGCAGAATTAAGTCCCAAACACCGCGATTCCCGGTGAGATATATATATATATATATATAGGCCCCAGTGTACTGCTTTGCCCGGGGGCCCATAATGTTGTTAAGAGGGCCCTGGGAGAGGTCACACAATTATTTATTATTTAAGGTAAAAGTGAATGAATCCCCATTATAGAGAAACCAAAACTGCATTAATGAAATTCACAATGACTGTTGAGGTGGAGACATTCCGAGTCCTTAATGTTGCTTTGTCAGGGATAGAGTCAACCTAACAACAAGAGATTAAGGGCTTCCTGTGGATGTCTCTTAGCTTCTACCATGTGTATTTTTCTACCAGTAAGAGACGTTACTATCAGTTGGGAAAAGTGAATTTCCGAGATATTTGTGCATAATTCTCTAACAATGAGAAAATATTGGAATGGCCATTATAAATTAATTACCAATGTATCAAATTATAATATCTACGGGCCATTTGCATTGGCCTATACTACACTTATTAGTGTAACAGAACTGGAGATAAAGTGGTGGATTTTATCAAACCTTCCAAAAAGGAAAAGTGGAGTTGTTGCCCTTAGCAACCAATCAGATTATAGCTATCATGTTCTAGAATGTACTAGATAAATGAGATCTAGAATCTGATTGGTTGCTATCGGCAACACCTCCACTTTTTTTTTTAGAAGGTTTGATAACTCTACCCCATAATTGTTGTCCTGGGGAATGAGGTAGCACATGTACACACAGTATATTAATTTCACCTTCCTTTTACAGAAGGTGACTAAAAGAGAAAAATAACTCACTCAATAATACATCGAATGTATATAGTTTTCGGTGAAAGTATGGGAACTTTTACCATGCTTGCCAAATTCCCAATCTTTTCAGAGCAGTCCCTATTTTTTAAATTCAAAAAGGGTATGGTTGAAGTGGGAGAGGGGTGTGATTTGTTGTATCAACCCACCCCTGCCCACACCATGTCCAGGAGGACTTTGGGTGCGGACTTTCCATCCTCGTCCACCTTGCAAGCAGATATGAACCCTTGTAGTTGAATTGTTTATACTCTCAGGAGGTCTCCCCCTAACCTGGGCATCCCTAGGACATTCCAGGTGAGTAGGTTACGATGGACACAAACTCAAGAGCTCCAGGCTACCACGAGTCATATTTTATTATCTCTTAGAAACAGCAGTTAGTGTATTTCTCATAGGTTCTTCCTACTTGCAGTTGTGTGGGTTTGAGGTGGGTGGTGAAAAGCTGTGTTTTATGTTCTGTGTGTCATCAGATGGATTGTTTTTCCCACAGAAGTATTCTGAACTTTTACTTCTGCTCATTAAAAGTAATGTGTTTTCTATGAAACACCTGTCTCCAGTTCCAAAGATTTTTGCTTTGTCTTGTGGGTATTAAGCCTCCACCAGGCCAGGATTATATTTATAGCTCTCTGGTATGATGACTTGTAGATACAGGCAGAGGCTCAAAGAGGGGGAGGGTGGCAACGGCAAAGAGAGTGGGGTCAGAAGGTGGGAAGGGAAAAGTGGCTTCGCCCTCCCATGGTTTTGTATTAGTCTAAGTAGTCACACTGGGATGGGCTCCAAGAAGCAGCCTGAGCTTGCTTTTGACAGCCCTGTGATAGGATGAGTTTACTCTGTCTCCCTGTCAGTTGCCAGCGTTTATGAGGTTTTGGTACCAGCCAGCAACCTGTTGTAACCACCATCTTCCCTGGCACCACTTGGCTCCCTAGTCGCATACCTTCTGTGAGGGTCAACCGTAAAGTAACGTGGCGCCCTTAGTTGTCGGAGGTTATCTCTGTCACCACCAGGCTCCTGGACCAGTATCTTAAATCGCTTACGCGTCTAGGTGGTGTGTGTTGCTGCTGGACCACAATTTGCTGGTTACTCTGGCTAATTGCCCCTGACTGTTTACATTGGATCAGTACCTCTGGGTAGAGAGCAGAGCACTGGCTCAAGATGCCGGGCTCATCACAGGTCAGCTGGAAGATGGATTAAATTGTTGACTCTATTTTGTTGGTAAAAGGAACAAAGCATGACCTTAGAAGTGTTTATTGCTCAGTAGGTCATATAAGAGCTGTTATACACCACCGAAAGGCAGCGATGTTGCACATAGACAACAACTGCAAAGTGGGTGCCAAATACAGAGCCAAAAGCATTTTCCACCCCTGAACAACTGGGTCCTAGGGTGTAACACGTGGCCCACAGCAAAATTTGTTTGGGAGAGGGTACGACAATGCACTTTAATCTTCTGTGGCGGGCAAATGGAGCTTCATTGTGCATGTCAGACCCCATGCATGCTCAGAAGACCACAGCGGCATCCTCAGGAGTGAATAGATCAGTGCTACCGATCCACCCTCACATAGTTACGCCACTGACTGGGTTTTAATGCTAGGGGGTGATGTGAGCATAGTGGCCAATCTGGGAAAAGGGCCTAAAATGGCTAAAAATGACTGCGCCAATACAAATGGACTTTCTGCTCATGTGCAGATCATTTCTCCTCTAGCCCAGCGGAGGAGCCCTCCTCTTGTAAGATTTTAAACTTTCAACACAGCGATAAAACTTTGTAATGGTCGGCATCATGGTGTAGCAATGAACACAAGAAACAAGTCTACAGAGATAGGGTTTTACAATAGTTTATAGTAATTGCCAGCTCTCCAACATCTGTATGCATCTAAATAGACATGTGATGATTGGGATTATTTCCCTCATTAGACATCCCTTACACAGGAAGCCCTCTTGCTGTTTTGGGCAAGTAATCTCAACAGATGAATGTGGTGGTCAAGGTTAAACCTTCCCTGTCCTAGATTTCAGATCATTATTTGCCACATCTTGTTGTAAGTACACTAAAACATGTTGTATAATCTGTACACAGAAATAGACATACATCAGTACATGTGATTGGGCATTATATCTTAGAAACAGATTGGCACAATTACATTTATATACACATAAAGCACTGTGCTGGCAATATCAATAGAACATTTACTCTATTGAGGACCCCTGTCCCCACTCCCAAGCAAGCGATTTGCCATATTACTATAATCAGTTGCTTCTTCAGCCTCTTCCACACCCCTGATGATCCCGCATATGTTTGTCTGCAGTAGGAACCCCAGAGGGGGGCAAGCAGAGCTGAATTAGGGGGACATGTGCCTCGGGTACCCCTCTGTCAGGGGGCCTCCCAGACTAGGTACTCCATGAGGGTGCCAGTAGGGGGTTCATTATGGTTCTTGGTGGCTGGTTCCTTCTCCGGGACCAGCCACCTTCCTTAATGTGGCCGCGGAGCTATTGATTGTCACAACTTGAGTATTGCTTACTGGTTTTGACACTACTCACCAAAGAGGCGCGGAGTCTAATGTGTTCCAGGTCTTCACCAGGAACCCCCGCAAGGAAGTATGGTCTTAGCTGCGGGAACACGCAGGTCGCGGTCCTCAGAGGGAGCAACCAGTGAAGCGGTGAGATGAAAACGGTGTCAGGCAGGCCGGGTCAAAACGAGGGAATCAGGATATGCCACAAGGAAGATCCAAGCCAAAGTCAGAAGTAGCCGGGTCCGGTACACAGGAATATCAGCAGTAGAATGGTCAGCAAGCCGGGTTCGGTACACAGGAATATCAGCAGTAGAATGGTCAGCAAGCCGGGTTCGGTACACAGGAATATCAGCAGTAGAATGGTCAGCAAGCCGGGTTCGGTACACAGGAATATCAGCAGTAGAATGGTCAGCAAGCCGGGTAATACACAGAGAGCAAGGACACAGGAACGCTGGAGCTAGGTGGGACCTATTACTCTGGCACTCTCCTAGTGCCAGAGTGATCCTAAAATAGCGCCTCAATTAGCGGCGGCGGTGACGCTGAACACCACCGCCGGATTACTAGAGAGCGTTCCGTTGCCTAGCAACGGAACGTGGCCGCCGACTCGGAAGTGTACTCGGTTGCCTAGCAACCGAGCGCTCAGAGGTAGTAGCAGGCGTCTGTCCCTGTGCGACGGACACAGCACAGGGACCGCGCCTGACATTGATCCGTTCCCTCCTCCCCTAAGGGTGGCTGCTTCCAATCCCTGAACAACCAGAGATTGCGTAAAATGAGCACCACGTGACAGATGCCGTCCTATTATGTGTGCGTGGGGCAAGAGGCAGGGATAAGAGTCTCAAGCACAGCGCTGCAGTAACAAGGTAATTGTGAGGGAAAAGAAGGGGGGCTGCTATAATGTGTGAAAGAAATGAGGGGAGGCTGCTATAATGTGTGAAGGACAGGAAGGGGGCTGCTATAATGTGAGGAAAGGGGGGTATGCTGCTATAATATGTGAGGGAAAGGAAGGGGGCTGCTATAATGTGTGAGGGAAAGGAAGGGAGGGGGCTGCTATAATGTGTGAGGGAAAGGGAGGGGGCTGCTATAATGTGTGATGGAAAGGAGGGGTGGGGGCTGTTATAATGTGTGAAGGACAGGAAGGGGGGCTGCTATAATTCGTAGGAAAGAGATGGGTCTGCTATAATGTGTGAGGAAAAGAGAGGGGGGCTACTATAATGTGTGGAAAAGGGAGGGGGCTACTATAATGTGTGAGGGAAAGGAAGGGAGGGGACAGCTATTATGTGTGAGGGAAAGGGAGGGGGACTGCTATAATTTGTGGGAAAGAGAGGGGGCTGCTATAATGTGTGAGGGAAAGGAAGGGAGGAGGGCTGCTATAATGTGTGAGGAAAAGGAAGGGAGGGGGCTGCTATTATGTGTGAGGGAAAGGGAGAGGGTTGCTATAATGTGTGGAAAAGGGAGGGAGGCTGCTATAATGTGTAAGGGAATGGAAGGGAGGGGGGCTGCTATAATGTGTAAGGGAAAGGAAGGGAGGGGGGCTGCTATAATGTGTGAGGGAAAGGTAGGGACGGGGGCTGCTATAATATGTGGGGGCTGCTATAATGTGTGAGGGAAAGGAAGGGAGGGGAGCTGCTATTATGTGTGAGGGAAAGGGAGGGGGGCTGCTATAATTTGTGGGAAATAGAGGGGGCTGCTCTAATGTGTGGAAAAGGGAGGGGGGCTGTTATAATGTGTAAGGGAAAGGAAGGGAGGGGGGCTGCTATAATGTGTGAGGGAAAGGTAGGGACGGGGGCTGCTATAATATGTGGGGGCTGCTATAATGTGTGAGGGAAAGGAAGGGAGGGGGGCTGCTATAATGTGTGAGGGAAAGGTAGGGACGGGGGCTGCTATAATATGTGGGGGCTGCTATAATGTGTGAGGGAAAGGAAGGGAGGAGGGTTGCTATAATGTGTGAGGAAAAGGAAGGGAGGAGGGCTGCTATAATGTGTGAGGGAAAGGAGGGGTGGGGGGCTGTTATAATGGGTAAAAGACAGGATGGGGGCTGCTATGATGTGTGAGGGAATGGGTGGTCTTTAGTTAATATGTGATCTGAGGGGAGGGGCGGAGTCTTAACAGTACATGGTTGGGAGATAGGCTATTAATTTAATGGTGGAGTTTAGATGGGGCTAATTATTTAATGGGTGCTATTTTATTTGTGGTGTGATGGTGGGGCAATCTAATTTATTGGTGGGGCTATTTCATTTAATACTGGGGCCTATTAATTTAAGATGGAGTGACGGGACCTTTAATTTAATGCTGGGGTGGTTTGGGGCTATTAACTGAATGTGGGGTTTGGGGAGGAGAACTATTTAATAAATGTGAATATTAATTATTTAATGCAGGGGATGGTTGAGAGAAATGGTAATATTAAAAGTAAACGCTATTAATTTATTGCTGGGGCTGTTTGGAGGGAAGGAAATATGATTTATTTATTAAATAGATATACTACTACTTTAATACTTAATTAGTGCCCCCTCTAATTCTCTGAATGGCAAGATAGTTCAATCAGCATGTATAGAAAAACCTGTCTTTCTTCCTGGCAGTTTTGATAGACAAACCACTGGCGGTTTAGCTGTTTTCAATCTGCCACACATCACTAGGCATGTTACAGTGCAGCCTCAAATGGTTTGGAGCACTAAACTGGTGATGATGTGTGGCATTTGAAAACTGCCACTGAACAAGATTCTTAGTAAATCTACCCCTTAGTCCTAATTGACTTGACCTTTAGCAAAGAGCTAATTACAGTAAGTGAAAAAGAATGTGCAGTTGTTAGTGATGACGACACACTGCTACCTGTCCTCTGTAAATACCGAAAAACGTACCTTAAGATACCTAAAATACAAACATATAAAAATAAAATAAGAAATAAGAAAAAAATCCACCTCCAGCCACTCAAGGGAATTCTGTGGGCCCAAGTAATTTAAAAGGAAACGAGAACTAAAATTGCATGAGTGATGCTAGGTTGTTATACTAAAAAAAAAAAAATACATTAATAAAATATCTGCAAAATCGTCTGCAAAACAGCACTGATATATAAAAATGTTTATTAATATTGAAACTGAACCATAATAATCTGTCAGTTTCATACTGTATAACACATTATACACAGGGCCGTCTTTCCCATAGGGCACAATGGGCAGGTGCCCGGGGGCCCTGCAGCCCAGGGGGGCCCGTCGGAGGAAGCCAAAAAAAAAAAACCTGGAAAAAGAAAAGAAGAAAATACTTACCGTGCTGTCAGCTGGCGATCCGGCTCCCTCCCTGGTCTCCTCCTCCGTCGCGCTTGTAGTGCATGTCAGGCGTGACGTCATCACGCCCGCCCGACATCCATTGCGGAGCGCGACGGAGGAGGAGATCAGGGAGGGAGCCGGATCACCAGCTGACAGCACGGTAAGTATTTTCTTCTTTTCTTTTTCCAGGGTTTTTTTTTGAGCTTCCTCCGACGGGCCCCCCTGGGCTGCAGGGCCCATATATATAATCATTTTTTTTTTTTTTGTATATATAGGGGCCCCGGTGCACTGCTGTGCCCGGGGGCCCAAGATGGTCTTAAGAGGGCCCTGATTATACATAAAAGGACAAAGTGTACCGCTGTAGAAGACCTCTACAAAGTATGAATTTCAGACATTATTAATATAAAATTCACAGCGTTATAATAAGGAGCTTAAACAGTCCCAAAATTCTTCAGCCAATGAAGTCACGGTGCTAATTAGTCACTAGTGGCACATTAGTCTTAGGACTAACTAGCATTTGTATATAAAAATAAAACAAAGAATCAATGTAAACATATAAACAAGTGTATATTTATTTATTTGTGAAGCGTACTCTGAGACGTTCTGAAAATAGATGCAAATCGTGATAAAGAAAACACCGATATTCTACATATTGAGGTTGCATAATGGAGAAGAACAAGAACAATCTGTCACAGTTCAAGAAGAACTGTGACAAGCAGAAACACTGAATAGAATTAGTAGACCCAAACGCTCATACATCTCATTTGCTTTTATGCATACATAACTTCCTAGAAATAATAATGGACGTTATTCAGATGCCAAATCTAAGCAGGCTTTCCATATCCTATTAACCTCCAATAACAGATAAGATACTGTGCCCAGACCACCAATGCTCCAATGTAATGTCTGGGCAGCAACCACAAGTGGAATTCAATTAGTAACGACATCCCATTGGAGCCTGGCGTAGTGAGGCACCATGGGATGTTCAGTACTCGAAACATCGCTTATAGATTTGTGAGCAAAATTCGGCAATATTTTGTGTAACATCATACCCGGAAATGCGCATACCCCCCCCCCCCCCCTCCCATAGTGTATGCAATCCTTTGCAATGCGTTCTTCCTCTGCTGAGCCACTCTGTCAGTTTCTACATTGGTTGCCTGTATTTCAACAAATCCAATATAAAATTCTTCTACTAACATACAAGGCCGTCATCAAAATTGCACCGACTTACATTTCCTCACTTGTCTCAAAATATCTCCCAGCTCGATACCTCCGTTCTGCACAAGATCTGCGTCTCTCTTCCACTCTCATCACATCCTCCCATTCTCGGTTACAGGACTTTTTTCGGCTGCACCCACTTTGTGGAATTCCCTCCCTCGCACAGTAAGACTTTCCTCTAATCTTCAAACCTTCAAATGTTCTCTGAAAACCCACCTCTTCAGACAAGTTTATAATATTCCTCAACCAGCATCTTAATCTCCCTAGGTTACCCTATTACCACCCTCTACACAGCTAACCCAAGACAACAACCATCTGACCAACATTGCTGTGTAACTGGATCATATAGCCCACTATGCACTTTCTACCTTTGCATTCTTGCTGGACCAATATGAAATATGTAGTACTTACCCTCATGTATTAAACTCCCATTGTCCCATAGATTGTAAGATTGCGAGCAGGGCCCTCTTACCTCTCTGTCTGTATTACCCAGTATTGTTTTATTACTGTGTTTCCAATTGTAAAGCACTTTTGAATTTACTGGTGTTATATAAATAAATGTTGATGAAATTGATTATAGTAAAATGACCTAGCTTAACACTCAGCATATTGAAAGGTTTTAACTATTAAAGCACCTTCAACTTACATAAAACATCATCTTTCTCCACATGCTAGAAAACTCTTCCTCTTAAATATATACCAAAATAATTGCTCTGAAACTTCAACAGGTAACTGAAAATCTCCTATTTAATTGGTGCTGTAATACCCTTTTACATCTTAATGTTGTCTCGAAACCTGATACTGCTATAAGGTTTCCATCTGCACACAGATTGACTGCAGGAGGAAGCACCCAGTGACACAATCACATACTTCCTCCAGCGGTCATTGCACGATGATCAGTGATGGACGGCAGGAGTAGGTAGGAGAGGATACT